>NC_040022.1:27192365-27319234 GCF_000972845.2 Larimichthys crocea | reverse complement strand
CTTCTCAGATGACGCACACTAATGTGTATTTCAGCCCGTGTCAGGCCTTGATTGAAGAGAGATGCGGTGATCGATATTCTCCTGCTCCTCTGACATCGCTCCACTAAATGATGTTTCCTGCAATGATTGAATACACTAGACTATCGTTTTGTTTTCTCGAGATCTCGAATTAATTATCTCGTTATCACAGGAAAACGGAGGAAAATTGTCTCATTATCGAGGGGTGGAATAAAATGTATGCATGTATGACCCTTTAGGGCTTCCGTAATTATAAGGTATCCATTTTAACACTATATACACAGGTATTTAAATAACAGTTAAATAAAATCAGTAACAGTAAAATAGAAGTAACAGAACTATACAGTATGTAAATCTAAAACCTTTTAAACAGTTTAGTCTTTGAGAGCCTGTACAGAGAATAGACTGATTGTTTAAAGTGCTGTATGCATGTGAGGAAGATTTGACTTATGTTTTGCACAAGCAAGTTCGATAGCTAGTCTGTTATTTTGAGGGAGGAGTTGTAGAGGCTGATGCTCGCAGGTAAGAAAGACTTCTTGTGTCTCTCTGTGGAGCATCTTGGTGCCAGCAGTCTCTGACTGAAGCTGCTCCTGAGTCTGTCCAGCACCTCATGGAGTGGGTGGGAGTCATAGTCCAAGATAGCCCGCACCGTAGACAGCATCCTCCTTTCAGCGAGTCCATCTGCACCCCCACAACAACATCACCGGCCTTACGAACAAGTCTGTTAATCCTGATGGCCTCGGCTACCTTCAGAAGAAGCATCAACAGAAAGTGTGACAAAGCAGCGCACATATCCTCCATTTGATAGTGACCGTCACGCAACAACCAGCACACACACACTTCTTGCCGGCCCTGGTGTTTGCTTGTATGATCTTCTACTCTCCTTGAAACTAATCTCCGCTGGGTGAGTTCACAGTCGTGCCAGTGCTGCAGTCACATCGCTGCTTTTTTTCTGCAAGGTCAGACCTGAACAACGGAGACAATAGATCTTATCGCATTGCCCGAGCAGTAAGGGACAGAAATATTCACAATGTTCAACATTATATGGTTATATTAAATAATAATAAAAAGAAGATTTACATATGTTATGGAGTTCACCTGCTTCATTAAGTCATGGGTGTTACAGTTTGTTCCCACTGACGTAACTCGTTTCTGAGAGTCTGTGTGTTCTTTCAGATGATTTCCATCTGATTAAATATAATTTTCTGGGGCAGTACTCACTGTGTGAAAGAGATAACACAAGGTCATGGAACATTTGCAAAAAGATTTCAACTCCTGAAAAATGTAAGAATTCTTTGTCCTTGTTTGGCATCTAGTTTTATAGCATGCCGGTGACTTAGTCAGGCAAAGTCTCCGTGTATAAGTCAGAGCGGTCAACAACGTTTTATGCAACGATGAGATCACACTCATCAAGGACAGTAGCTTTATTAGCCTTCTACTGTGTTCAGTACATTATCTGCAGCATGATGAATTACTTTAGTCCTCTATAGGAGATGTAATGAGGATGGCAGCTGAAAGCACTGGTGAGTTAGTATATAAAAGTCTTGTATGCTACCACTACTATAATTATACCACCGGGTATTTTTATGTTATCACATCATCAGAGGATATTACTGATATCTTCTCCCTGCTGTGTGAATTTCATCTGGTTATTGCAGCATTTAGTATTAGTGCAACAAGAGGATGTGTGGAGAAATAGTAAGCTGGTATGACAAGACGTTACTGTTTGTATGCTTGTAGGGAAATATTTACAGCTGCAGCCATATGAAATGGTTTTTTCTTACACACTTGCTTCATGACGCTGCATGTTTTGGAAATTCAGCAAAACTACTCCAAGGTACCGTCGATGCTACATCTGTGACTGTCACACTGGTTCCATTTGGGAACAAACCGTGCAGTATGATCAATTAGACCTTGACGCTCAGCAACATAAATACTCGTATAATATCTTTGTACCTTCTTCAAGTTACCACACACCTTGACCCAGTTTGTTTCTTTTGCATGCATGAGGATCCGTTTTCTAACTTTCTTTTTCTTATTGTGCTGCTGCTGTGAGAGTTTGTGAAGTATGTCTTTTTAAAAAAAGTCGTTACTGTTCTGTCCTTAGGGATGCTTCACACTGTGGAGGACGCAGACACTCTGGAAAAGGTTGACCAAGGTGAAGAGATCTCTCTTTGTGGTTTGTGGTGATACCAAACCACAGAAACACACACACACACACACAGAAACACTATGAGTCAGTCTTTTTGTCAGACACTTGCACAGAAAGTGTGTTTTGTGTAATATTGTTTACTGCTGGTTACTAAGGTGACCGATATGGACTCCACATACTTGTTTCTAAATTTAAAATTTTTGACCTAATTTTCCAATGTTGGTATTCTTTCACTGCGGCACTGTGCAGTAACTTTTTCTACTCTGTACTCGGTGATCAGTTTAGGCTGCTGTATGCAGATTTCCCTGTGTCTTGTCTGAGTGTCGCCCTCTTTGCAGCTTGTCTCACTGCAGCTCAAGTCTCGTCTCTGTCTGTCTCTGTTTTGCTGAGTGCAAACGGCAGAATCGTTTTTATGGTTGCTGTCTTAAAATGCCTCAGGGACCACTTTGCTGTAATAGTTAGCAGAGTGCTTAAAACTCGACACTGATTGTGCTCGTCGCACAGAGAACGTGTGATGAACACATTTCTGAGACTCATTCGAGCCCTATAAAATATGCAGCCGTGATATCTGTGTATGTGCGAAGAGAGACAACGGAGAAAGAATCTTTCACAGCAGCTAAGCAGCCAATTTAATGTAAGCTTTGGCTTTAGCCCAGAGGTGTACTGCACGTTGTTCTCATGGCGATGACATCAGATGTTATGTTAATAAGCAATATGGACTGTTGGTAGCATATAACACTAGAAGTAGTCAGAGATTTAATAAGGTACAACACATATTATCACAGCTGTTCATTGATGCTGAATAAATAAATGCATCATACTGTTAGTGTGTTTTCCTCTTTCTCACAATTGCCAATATTTTCTTAGAAGAGCAGGAACTAAACTCGGCTGTAATGTTTATTTAATGAATGCTTCTCTGTTTGATTTTTTACTTGTGTGTCTGTGTGTGTCAGTACTGGTTCAGCTGCTGCTCGAGCTCCAGAGTGAGCCGTCTCTTCGCTTTGTTTTGGATGAGGTGCACAAACAGGTGAGACACACCTTAACAGACATATAGAAACCCCCACCCCCCCAAAAAAAATACCTGCTCATCGACACACGCAGGCACGGGAACATGCTCAACATCTTAAAATATTTATCAGCACTTTTATAACCAAGAACATGCCCTCCCAGGGTTGTTTAGTAAACAGACAGTGTACTTGTCTACCTCTCGCTGCTGTTGTGTCGCCTCTGGGGAAGGCAGGAGCGGAAAAGGTTTCGTTCTGTAGCCGACACTGCAGGTCGAAAAATAATAAAGCTGTGTATACTGATGATGACAGAAAAGGTATAACACCAGGTAGAGGTGCAGACAGGTCTTATTTATGTTTCTAGAATGGAGCCTGATTAGAATTTTTCAAAGGAAATGTATTTAAGGAGCGCTCTGTGGAGAATACTGATTTTTTTTTGATGCGATATGAGTGAGTAGTGAAAGAAGGGGAAAAAAAAGCTTTTCTGAGTTCTGAGAAGAATAAATTGCAGGCATTGTGTCTCAAATTAACATTTAAATAGATTTCAGTTGGAGTATTGTAGCTGGATTTGTTTTCAACAAAATGAAAACCATAAATGTTATTGTGGAAGTCACATATTTCCATGCCTGCTGTAACTGCCCCTAAAAGGTGATTTTGAAAATCCTACATAACATATCATAAACTAAAGTGCTATTGGCTTATGAATATGTGCCTGTGCCACGTTACTTTACATTGTTTTATATCTGTTATTGATTTTTATTTTGTGCGTTCCCTAAGCAGCTGAGTAACCAGCACAGCCTGAAGGGTTTCCTGCCCACCTTCAGCTTCTTGGGGAACTTAGTGGAAGCAGTCCCTGACGTGGCCCATAGTCTGGTGACTCAGTACGGTGAGACACTGCAACAGACAACCCACAGTTATGTAGGCAGTCGTGTCCAAAGGGAAACAGTGTGTTTTTTTTATGTGTGTTTTCATTTTTTCATGGTCATCACCAGAACTTATAGTCCATATCGATAAGGATTCAACAACTGGTAGCTGGTTATACACAGCAGAAATGTTCCAAAGTGTAGAGTGATGTTAGTCTTCGTCTTTCGACCGCCTGCAGTCGTCTCATCGAATTCTTCATTCAGCTTGAACTTGATCTGCGTTGCGTTGAAATTGTCAGCCGTTCATCTCGTTAAAAGGCAGCGTATTTACTTATTTAGTTAGTGAGAGATTGTCCTTGAACTCTAGCTACTGTTACCCTGCCAGTGAGGCAAATGAGCGAAAATGCCAAGTCTATATAAAGTTTATTTATATAGCCCGAAATCACAGGTCACAAATTTGTCTCAAAGGGGCTAAACAACGTGACGATGAATCCTTTTTCGACTGTAAGCTTGCTGCTCTGTAGCAGACCCTGACCTCAGGCCTCCTCGTGCAGTGGGAAAGAAAAGAGACGACACAAGAGAGAATATAGAAAACTTTGACACAGGTTGGTTTTTAGAAATTCAAGTGAGTTAGGTCCAGGACAAATCTCAGTCGGCTACCTTCACTGTGCCATCCACCAAAAAAAAGGATAGAAAAATAAAGTAACTCAGGGACAGTTCAGCCTGGAAGCTGAATTATATATATATATATATATTTTTATATCTCTAATACATATACTAAAAGTTGTACTGTGTGCATTTTTGAATTAGTCTTCCCCGAACTGAACCATGTTCTACTCCGTCTGCTTCTGAGAAATGGGGGTAAAAAAAAAAGAAGTCCCAAAACATATCCTTTCCCTGAACTTACTCAGTTCTCTCTAGCTGTTATGACCTTTTCAATTACGCTCCAGCTGCATTGAGATAACTGCGCTGTGCCCGTACTACAAATTCTATCTACATAGCCAATCCCATACCAGCTCTTGCTGAAAATAAGAAAAGCTACAAAAGTTATCCAAATGCATGTTCATCCAACCTTTCCCCTGATATACAGTGTATATATTTATATTTATATACGTACAGTTCTGCAGAGTGGTGAGGCAGAAAGATAATAATACAACCCACCGACCCTCCCACGCACAACTGTGCCGATTTAATCTCAGCTACAACCACCTGTATGATGTCTCTATACCCACTGAACCATTACACCACTCGGGTTAATGGGCATTGTTAATCAACATCAAGTGTGTGTCGTAGTATGTTTGTGTCATGCCTGAGTGCTTGTCTTCACAGGCGAGAGTGAATGTGATCCTCATGCCAAATGAGCAGGCGTCACGGTTAATGTGCTGTGCTGCGTCTGTCCACCTCTCATGTATTTTCATGAGTCTTACAAGCCTCTCCTGAGCGGTCGCAGGTAGCGGTGGGTTGCTGCGATGCTGATGCAAGATGCGGGCTGCCTCTATTGACTGTGTGTGCCTGTCTGTGGCCTGTCACTCAACGAGTCTCTGTGGGGTTGTTTGGACTAACGACAACCGCACGGCAACGACAACATGAGCCCAGAGCACCTGACACATTTTGCTCTCTCTCTCTCTCTCCATCTCCATCTCTGACCTGCTGCTGTCTATCTAACTGATTAACCCCCGTGTTTCAATCACCCATTTGCTTTTCTCTGCCCGAATCTGTCTTTTATCCCCCCCCCGCCACCTCCACACGCCACCTGTCTTCACTCCTGAATTGCAGGTGTCCTACTCCCTTTTGTCCTAGATTGAGTAGTGGATACTGACAAAATGAGGTAGCAGGGAGGGTAGACGAAGCATTAATGAGATACGGAATAAGGAAGGCAGACAAAAAGATAACAGGGAGGATAAGAGAAGGAAAGATCAATGGTACAAACTGTTTCTCACAGGTAGAGATGACCAGAGCTCTAAAATCTAACCGTTAAAATACTGTGTGTAATATTTAAGGGACCCTAATTACAGTATAACATGCATAGCCATGTTTTCATTAGTGTATAATCACCTGAAAATAAGAAATCACAGGTTCCACTGCTACTGTAATCATTTTATAATTCATTGTAATTGTACAATATGTTTGTGTTGATTTGTTCTGAGAGAGGGATCCCTCCTCTGTGGCTCTTCCTGAGGTTTCTTCCACCTTTTTTCCCTGTTAAAAGGTTTTTGTTTTTTTTTGTGGGCAAGTTTTTCCTCACTCGAACCGAGGGTCTAAGGACAGAGGGTGTCAGATTGTAAAGCCCTCCGAGGCAAAATGTGTTTTGTGACTTTGGGCTATACAAATAAAATTTGAATTGAATTGAATTGAGTTCCCTCAGAATAAACTGTTTCTATCTACAGACACATCTTCCATGGAGTCTGTCATGTTGCCCTGCCATGTTCCAGTGACAAACCAAACACTAGCTGTAGATCTGGCCTTTTGTGTTTTTCGTGTGTTTCACACCACTGTGTTTTCTCCTACATCCTTTGAAAAGGATGCCACTGAACCCGTCTCACTGCTTTCGGTGATTGAGGACATAATTTCACTGATAAGATTACACATTAATTCAGCGTTTGACGGATGAGTCTGCACTCTCGACAACAGAAACGTGAAACAAAGACATATGAAAGACAAACATAGAGATAAATAGCTTGGACTTGGGGGATTTATTTGTGTGGGCCAAACAAATGCATGTTATATGTGGGAAACGCTGGAAAATGGTACAAAGAGAGAGCAAGCTAAAGAAAGGTTTCGTTAAAGCAGGGTAAAAGCAGCGAGTGCAAAAAAACAACAAAGACATACTGTAGAAAGCAGATCACAAAGTGAACAGACCGGCAGTTCAGAGTGCAATGCGTCACAGTGGGGCAGCAAAACAGTAAACAAGGCATATGGGGATTAACCTTTGGTTTTCCCCATCAAAGAAAGCAAAAGAAAAAAATGTTCTGAATCTTCTTTTTTTTTGTTTCAGTTCTTTATACGTCCGCCTCTGTGTTCATATGCATGCCTTTAAAAAAAAACGTGTTGTTAAACAGTGGTGGAGTCTTTTTTTTTTCACCCCTCCTTTTGCCAGACTTATATTTTGTCCCCTCAATTTCCATCATCTCTGGAGGTCTTATCTCCCTCCTCCTCCTCCCCCCTCTCCCCCTTCTTCACTCTCACTCCTTCTCTCTTTATGCCTGGCTCTCATCTTAGCCGCCTCATATATTTTGGTTTAATCAAACATGTCTGGGATCCTCTCCTGGCACACATGAGTTTTGATCTGCCTCACAGAGCAGCTGGGCTTGGGCTTGGCTATCCTACTTTGTCATCTCTCTCTCTCTCTCTCTCTCTCTCTCTCTCTCTCTCTCTCTCTCTCTCTCTGCACTTAAACACTATCCATTCTTCTTTTCTCCAAATTCTTGCTCCAGCCACTTTTATCTTTCCCTGCCTGTGTCTTATCCTCCATCATGTGTACTCTCATTTTGCATAATTTGATTATATCCACATTAATGCAGTAGTTCAGTTATTATTGCTGTCATATCACTGTACAAGCATCTTTATCACTGTCTAGGTTTGTACTTTGACTTCTTCCGCTGTTGCCGGTCGATCATCTGACCTGATCTGTATTTTGTGGATGTGGTCATGGGCGGAAAGTTGCCATTTACTCAGTGAGCTGTGGTAGATGTCTGGTGGTTCATTCAGTCATTTATAATATATTCTTGATCATTTTTGAGATGCAGACTCGTATAGCAGTGCTTCTAATGCTTTTCATTTGTTTATGTGTATGCATAGATGACAAAGTTTTATGTTAGAATAAAACTGCATTCAGGTCCTCTGTAAATTTAATCCAATCTCCATGTCTCCCTTTTCCTTTTGTGACTTTCAGTCTCTGTATGGCTCTCCCTTCACACATACTCTCTCACCCTCTCTCTTTCAAAAAACTCAGCATTTCGACTTCTTAACTTTTTCTTTTGCACCATTATTCTCTCCATCAGTGTCTCTGTCTTTCTCTTTTTTCCCTTCGTGTGAATCTGAATCGAGCTTTCTCTGTCAGACAGCGTCCCCGGGAGTCTCTGCTGTAGCTGCTGTGCTCGGAGAAGAGACTACCCTCACTCTCTTCCACCTGCCATTCCACTGCGCTCTCTCCCCAATAGCCAATCTACAATAGTTTTATCTTCATGGAAACTTTCCCTCCGGTGTTGCTTTAACATTGTCTGTAAAATATTGATTTGCTCCGGTTGCCCCACATGACCATTTACGTGTTCTTTTATTCTGTTTGTTTACCTGTTTGCTCATCTGTCTCCCATCTCTGTCCACCAGTGCCCATGCTGGACCACCTGTGCTCGGCTTTGCTTTACCCAGATGAAGCTCTGAAGGCTTCGGCCCTGTACGTGTGGCTCAAACTGTTCGGGACAGCTGGGGGCTCGGCGGCCCAGTCCTTGCCCATTGCCATCAGAGACAGAGTGTGCGTCCTGCTGCTGCAGACCTTGGCCAATGCCAGCTCCCCCCAACTCATCAACAACTGTGTTGGTAAGGAAATAAAAACACCAGACATGTTGTAGACAACATCCAAACTTGGTCGTGGATGACTAAAAATAAACCATGCTGACAGAAAAGGAGTTTGCTTTAGAATAGTTTTGTATTTACAAAAGATAAATATTAATAATATTGACAATCAGTCATTTCAGTAGCTTGCATCAGCAAAGCCAGGATAAATTCTAAATATTATATATTCTCCTTCAACTGAACTGAGCCTGATTTTATAGAATGATACTTGAGAGCAACATTAGTTGCCTGGATGAAATATCGCCATTATTATCAGGCCTCATTTAGATTTATTTAAAACTAGAGTGTTCGACTGTTGGAGTAGCTTTCACCAAAAGGCTTGACATTGTTACGATCAGTACAGTACGCTTACCGTAGCTTAGGCAAGCATGAAAAACACAATTGGTAGAGTGGAGATAAGGGGAGGATGTCATTAAATATGGATGAAAATTTGAGCTGAGCACAACAACAACTAGTTTGCTGACAGTCTGAGGGAAAAGCTATTACAAATTTGTTGTCATGTATGAAACAGAGCCTCGCTCCCAGCTGCCTGAGAGCGAATAATGATGAGGACTATTAAGGTGCGGATTTAAAAGAGGACTAAAACACTAAAGCGCGGGTGACAGGTATGTTGTTTGATGTCACTTTTTTAAATGCAAAAGTAGTGAATTCACCAAATGCTGCCTTGTCATTGGAGGTCTCCACTAGTTGGTAGGGGTTATAAATAATGAGACAAGAGCTGTTTCTTCTTCATTTGTTTGTTTTTAGAAAAGCTAACAGGACATTAAAAGAACACATCCATCATTCTTCTTTCTCAGTGAAATCTACTTAAAGAGTGAGGCAACATTGAGAAAGAGGGGGGGGGATTACACAGAGATGAAAGAGAGGCTGCTATCGAAGGCTAATAAGCCTGGAGGTCTGCAGCACGTGCAATTGTTAAAAAAGAAAACAGTCATTACCTTCGGAGATCTGCAAGTTGTTTCATCACTGCGTTAACTTGGCAGAGAGTTTGGGTGCATCGTGGGTCTTCGAGTAGCCGCGGTGGCCGGTTGAGCTTTCACTGTTGTTGTTTGTGTAATTTTGAATTGATTTGATCTTAATGCTCTTACCTCCACCAGTCCCGGTGAGAACAGCATGATGGAGGAATTAAATGGGATTATTATAGTTTTTCTCCACCGCTGTGTTCGAGACATTTCCATGAAACGAAAAAATGCACTTTCTCTAATGTTTAAGAGTGATTACTCTGTCTCCACATGGCTGGAATAGAAAAATCCATACAGCATGGCAGCATTTAATGGCTAGTTACATAACTGTTTATTGCTTTGTGCGTTTGAGTTCCCATTTGTGGAACTTTTGAATCTGTCTTGCACTGTTAAAGAGGTATAATTCAGGCCCTGTGTGCTCATCTGTAATGCAGTATGACACTTCGTCAGGCCTTATTGGTGATGTTTAAATGTTTAAAGTTGCATTAGTGTAGTATGTTACCTATATATAAATATATATGTGTATGACACTGTGTCTATCCCCATGTCTTTTCTAAAACATGTTAGGATTTATAATTACGTTTGTGTACATATGGA
This sequence comes from Larimichthys crocea, assembly GCF_000972845.2. Taxonomy (NCBI): domain Eukaryota; kingdom Metazoa; phylum Chordata; class Actinopteri; family Sciaenidae; genus Larimichthys; species Larimichthys crocea. Next base: position 27,309,066 of record NC_040022.1, on the reverse strand, counting down.
GAATGTTGTACTTTGTCATCCGTATCTGTTTTAACACGTTGTCTTTCATCTGTCAGGTCTGTTGTGGCTGCTGGTGCAGCTGGGCGAGGCGGTGTCAGTTCTGATGAACAGTCCCAGTAATTTGATGATGTGCAGTGAGAACCAGAACAGCCGCACCAACAACAGCCAGTCCATGAGCCAAAACGAAGAGCAACAGTCCCCTGACCATTGCCCTCTGCCTCTCATACTGAAAAAGGTCTCTGTCCAAACATCCTGCTCCAGCCCCCCCAAGACCCGCATTCTGTCGCAGTGACGATAATCATAACAAGAAGTTCTAATCCTGGATTAATCTGCCTTTGAATAGGGATTCAGGGAGGGTTTAGCCTGGACAAATATTTGTGCTACATGTCTGGGAAATCAATCTAGTTTACATTACTAGTTTGATTTTCTCAGTTATTATGACTCGCATCACAGCGCAGCACGTGACGTTAGCAGTTTTTTTTTGATGATCGCTATTGTGGTTTTGAGTTTTTAGAACCAAAACAACACACAAACAAATATTCTCCAAAATCCATTTTTAATCACGCACAGCTGTGTGAGAACTTGGACTTGGTCAAACTGTTAGAAAGACAAACAGCGGGGCGGTCGGTAGCGTAGTGGGTTAAGCGGCCGCCCCGTGTGTGGAGGCTATAGTCCTCGCTGCAGCTGGCCCCAGTTCGAATCGAATGTGGATTGTTTGCTGGTTGTACTAAATGACGGCACACTGTGTCCCTCTCAGATTTTATGGAAAGTGTAACTGATTCATCCATATTCAACACAGGGGTCACTCTGGCTTCAGTGTACCTTAGTAATTTGTTATTTATAGATCACATTAACCTCACTTATAAAAACATTAAGGTAATGTAATGTGCCTCCCTCACCCAGTGCTGATCGAACGAATGAACCATGAACCAAATTAGAGTTAACCGACATTGCAACAAGTGCACTCGTACTTTTAATGTGTTTTGGGGTTTTGGTGTGAAGTCTCACTCTCACACCAAATAAATTATTTGTGGCTTAGACATTTCTGTTTGGATCATAGAAATCACACTCATTCAAATTATTTCTAATCCTCTTAATTGCTCGTAACAACTGCCCTGATATGCTGCACACGCAGGCTGACGGTGCTGCTATCTGACATCCCTTAACACATTTAGAAATGAACCGCGTCGCATAGACGGTGTACTAAAGACGAGAGCCAGACGGCTGGCAAATATTGCCGCATCTCTTATGTCATTAGCAAGCTGGCAGTGTTGGAAAAAAGCTATACTTTATGTATGTCAAACACCGGGAGCCCTGCGCACCATTTGAACGCCGCGTGTCTTCGATGAGCGGTGTATTCTAATTAAGCCCATAAAATGTGTTTTCCAGTTGCTGCTGAGTGGCGATGAGACGTTGCAGACGACCAGCGCAAAGTGTATTGCATCCGTCCTGGTTCATTCTCCCAGTCAGTGCAGCACTCCTTTCATCAAGGCCGACGTACCTGGTGATATGCACACTGAGACACACAAACACAGTGGCTGGGATATGCTTGCCGTACAAGCTATCGCCTCTACAAATATTTCCTCTGCTGTCTGCTACGTTTCCTTTTGACTCCCTCGCTTTGTCTTCATTTTTGTTATTTCTCTCGCCAGCTCTCTGTGTATCTCTATTTTTTTTGTCTTTGTTGCTTTCTCCTCTGTTTCTCTCTTTCTCCTGAATTTCAGAATATAATGAGGCTTTTACAAAAACAATATTGCCATCCTTTGTTGTGTATCATGCTAAATGTGCAAACAAACATTACACCCTGTTTTGAAAGCAGTGTTACGATGCTCGAGTATTTAGTATTGTTCACTCTCTTTCTCGATTAATATTATTGCCCTCCGTCTCTCTTTTCCCCTCATAGAGTTTCTGTTTGACCGTCTGGCCAGTAGCAGCAGCGAGGTGCTGCTGTGGTCTGTCTACAGCTGTTTGGTGTTACTGACTGAAGACCCACTCTTCTTCTCCCAGTGTCACTCCGTCTACGGTGAGAGAGGGCACTTTCCCAGATCGAAAACAGATCCTGAGGCATGATTATGTCACCCTTGTTTGTGTGTGTTAGATCTGTTTGTGATGGTGTCCCTGTAGGTTTTGGATATTTGATGAAAAGACAGGTCATGGACTGTGTATACAAAAATTACGTAATTTTTCTGTGACAAGTGATGAGAGGTTTTAATAATCCTGCCAAAGTGGAGCAGTTTGTCTGTGCCTGTGTGACTCAATCATTCTTTCTTTTTCAGTTCAGTGCCACACTAAACTCCTATATCAGCCTACATGTGTCTCATGATTGAGCCGACCTCGTGTTTTAGTGCCTTTATTTGTCATCTGTGATGTGAAAACACACAGTCAAGTGCGGAGTAAAAGCCTTAAAATTGCCCAGCCTTAAATCCCAGTGTTCTGACGGGAGTGTCTCTCCTGCTGGGCTGCTGACAGCTCTGTCAGCTAAAGAGTCAATCACAGTGGCCGGCAGCAGCAGAGGAGGTTGTACCACCGCCTGGTTTGAAAGTGGTTTAGCCGATTTCACTGACAGTCATCACTGCAAGCTTAGAGTGCCGGAGCTGTCACTGCCCTGCCTCGCTGACCTGAGTCATGCTCCTCTCTGTCTCTATCACCCTTTCCTGCCTAGTTAGTTTTGCGGTCATCTTGAGACTTGGCTTGTAAAGTTTATAGCCTGCCATGCTGTCCCTACTGCACTCCTCTATGTACAGTGATGCAGCTTGAAAAACCCAAAGTGCAGACTTGACTTCTTCTGAACTGATGACTCGAATCATCGAACTTTAAGGGTCAGCCCTTGATTTTTTTAGTCATTTTCACACCCTCCAAGCATCACACTACTGCACGGGGATGAACTAGACACATGGTGCCATTATAATCTCAGACTATCAGACTAAAATATTGGCAGACATGTCCATATTTTGCATCCCTAATGAGGTGTACAGTATGCGTTTGAATGCCTTTAGTGTCTGCCATTAAAGTAGAATGGCTTTTCTTTTTTTTTAAAACTCCACTCCTTTAGACAAAACACTTAATTTAGCAGTACACAGGATATCTGGTGTAACCACTCCTTGTGCTATTAAGTTCCTGCTCTAGTTCTCTATAAACATGAGATCAGTGCAGCAGATTCTGTGTAGCGGTAAATTAGAAAAGATGTACCACCGCCACTGTTTGTTTGACATGTGACGGTGTGTGCGCGTGCTTTACAAGCGTTGCCAGTCATTTTAATGCACGCAGTCACTGTAGCCTGTGAAGTAGTGAAACATCAGTCAAAGCGCTGTCATAACTTTGGCATTGAGCAAGATTAGACAAATGTGTGTGTGTTGTGGGGTTCCTGTTCGCCTGCTCATGTGCAAAGTTGAGTCATGTATTGCCGTGACACAATGAGCTGTGTGTGTTTGTGTTTGTTAGGTATTGAGTCCCTGGTGCGAAGTCTGAAGGAAGCTCTGCGGCTGACCAACCTGGAAGTGCCGAAACAAGGTCTGCTGCTCCTCACAGAGATACTGGAAAGGTGAGACAGCTCGGTAATGTTTTGTTTTTTTTAGTTGTCCCACTGCCAAAGTGATTCCACTGCACTGGATGTGCAGCTCCCTTCCCCTTGCTTACTGACTAAAACTGACGTCACAGCTCCTCTACACTTCAAACAGAGCACAGCTGCAGCAGATAAGAATAATTATGGCACCCTATGTATAAATGTTAAAGGGTCAGTTCAGCTAAACCACAAAAAAAAAAGAGTTTATGCATTAATGTTTTGGGATATCTGCTGCTGAATAAGATTGAAAAGTTTCTTAAAAAATGAATGTCCTGGTTATTCTGGATGATTCAGTAAATAACTTTATACATCATAACTGCAACATATAATTCTCAGTGCAGGTTGTAATTGTGTTCAGACAGAATCAGGCACTGCGGTGAAACGCAGCAGTGGAGAGGGTGAGGAGGGCTGCTGGGGTTGTGTCTATATGTGCTGAATGTAACCACCGTGAAACAATCAGGGAATAACTTTTTATTACGCTGATTAATTTGCTATATCGTGGCTGGGGCTCGCTCACTCTCAATCACTGTCTGTGTTTGTTGACCAAAGCTCTCTTTCTCAACAGGTAGAGTATCAGAGTTTAGTCCATGAATCCACCTGGATGGTCTCAGTTTCAGAGACGTTTCAGGCTGACTGTGGAGGGTCAGATTAACGTCGGGCTCTTTCCAAAAGTTTGATCTTTGTCAGACACTCCTGCAGCGTGGACTGTCGCAGCCAAAACGGATGATGACCCTCACTCAAATGACAGCTCCAGATCCTGTCTGAACCACACACGCAATAATGCCAATGATTATTTACACCACTGTATTTTTGTACACAAACTCAATAGCATGCACGACCTGAGCTACACCTCAAACATGAAGAAGCGACCTCCAGTCAGAAATGTTAAATACAGTGCACGAGGAAGCTTAATTATATTTGAATTAACTGTCCGCTGGCTCGCGGATGGAAATATATCACGAGCTGGTAAAACACTGTCATGATATTTCTGCAAGGTTCACATAATTTTAATTGAATGTTCCACCCGTCACATAGCAATGATACAGAGGATACGGGACTTCAAATGACGAGGGAAATTTGTCCTTTTACGCTGAGTGGGACGGTGAAAAAAAAAGAGTTAGACCAGAGCAGTGCTGAGCAAGCAAAAATGTGTGTGTGTGTGTGTGTGTGAGAGAGAGAGAGAGAGAGAGAGTGTTACCCAGTTTGGGTTGTAACATGCCTCATTACAGAACATCTATGGGAGTTAGTGCCTTTTGTGTTTGTGTGTGCACACCTGCTGTTATGTGTGTCGTCGCCGTCAACAGTTAACCCTCTGCAGTCAGAGCAATCGCACATGATCGATACGGCCATTGATCGGACCACAGAGGGTTAAACATTACCGCGTGTGTGCTGCTTGTGTGCACCTTTATGTGCATGCATGTGTTATTTAGGATGTCGATGCGACTGCTGTTGTGGCAACAGGGGAGTCAGTCTACAGCTGTTGTGGCGCTGGCTGCGTCATGGACAAGATACTCTGGTGATCTTTGTAACGCCAATAGGTCAGCACTATTTGTTTATTATGTGTACCTGCCATAGAAGAGAGAGAAAATAAGAGGCGGTGAGCGAGAGACCGACTCAGCAACAACAGTCACTGCTGGTATTGGCACAGCGAGCCAAAGAGTGATAGATAGATGAGGCAAAAGAGCAGACTGTCAGCTTTTTGATCGGCCTCTATTGACATCCATGTCAAAAACACACATCAGCAAAAATGGCTGAAAGGCCGCTCCCTTTTCTTTGTACTAATTTGAACCAAGTTTGCAGTGACTCATCTATAAGATACTATACATTTTTTAAATCTTCCTATTTAATCATTTGCTTAAAACATAGAAATTATTACATATGTCCTGTTCCTTAAGCTTTCAAGGCTACAAATTTGTCTGTGACAAGCTTGCACTGTCATTTTTAATGCCGTACGTATGTGTGTATGTGTACAGGCAGCCCGCTACTGCACGTCTCTTCCCCAGTGGTCCGGGGTTTGTGGCAGTTTCAGAGGCCGTAGTAGCTGGAGTATCTTCCACCTGCCTGCTGGTAGCCACGCAGGCTGCCAACGCTGCCTCCGCCCTATTCAGGTATACACAAACACATACTGTAGATACATAAATAAGTTGCATATCGTCAAGGACACTCGTGTAGGGAGTTCTTTAGTAGAGAAGTCTGGGAAGTCTCAGTAGAGGAATGAAGCAGTGTATATTAATCACATGTCAGTTGCTCACAAAATCACTTCCATTCATCAGCGGATGAACTCTTATACATACAGAGGCAACCTGCATCTGTATGCTGCACAGAAATAAACACACACTCACTCAGAGACGCATATATTTACTTGTAGATAAATTTAGCTAGGTGCTTTTTTTTTTTTAAGGACACTTCAGCTTTATACCTTCTGGCAAACCCATACTATGAGCTGCACTCATTCACACACAAACTCTTCCCTTCACCATCCTCCCTCCCTCCCCACCTACTTAAAACCATCCCACAGCGTTGTGTAATTTAATGTCGGGTGTTTCTATAAACCGCTGCCACTCTCTCTCAATTCTGCAGACTGAACCACCAGTCCAGACCAGTACAGTACCGGGAGATTGAGCGATTGATAGAGGCCCTCACTAACAAATTCCCAGAGCTGCCGCTACCCTCTTCTGCTCACAGTCGAGGCTCCGTGAGTTTGTTTTGCTTCATGTTTTATTGATGGGAAAATAAAGTTACAAACATACACACAACTCAAGAACTGGGTGACGAGATCCGTCCTCTTGTCATGAGTCTCCACAGACTGTTTTCCGTGAGTTATCAGTGCCATTAGAAAAACAACGCTGACATATGTCACCGACGCTGTCTAGCAACATGTCACCCAGTATGTGATTGACATGTTCGATCAAGGGTGACTCATCGTTCCATGAAGGAATGATGGTCTTATTCTGTTTTTTCATAGCTGTCCCTCATTTCTGAATCAGGATTCCTGTCTGAAACTAAAGGAAAACTGGAGCATCGTGTCTGTGACAAACACGGCGATGTGACTGTCAGCAGGATATGACTGGTTGTCAACAATAAATTTATTTCTCTTTAATCACACTGAGGCACCATATAGATACAAGATTTGTCTTTCATACAAGGTGTCAGTGCGACCTGTGAATTTTTACTTTCTCGCTCGGTCTTATATAATCTGTTTGGATGACGTGTAAGATTGTTTTCTTTGAGATGTTATCTAATGTTTTTGAATTTGCTCGTCTCTTGGGCTTCTTCTCTTTTCCCCTCACGCTGTTTCTTTTATTTTTCTCTCTCCATCTCTCTCATCCTCCAGGGAAGGAAGAGGTCAGACTCCAGCAGCCAGACTTCCAGATCCGAAGGATTTCTGCTCCAGGCCCTGGTCTGTTTTCAGGCTGCCTGCAGGTCAGTGCATTGTCCAGTCACATGTTCAAAGAGTTTAATGGGATCATTGAGACAAGAGCGAAGAAACAGACTCACTAATGAACAGACAAAGTGTTCAGTCTTTGGCTGTTCTCTTAAAAATATCCATCTTAACAAGTTCGACCTCAGGTCTTAAGTTTTGTTTTCTCATATCAATTAGAAAATTGTATTTGATCAAGATGTGAGTATTGTAATTAATATTTTTAGAGTTTTTCAGCTGGAATGTATATGAGGGCGTTCTCCCTGGTGTACCTGTATTTGTGCGTGGGTGTGCTTGCCTCTATTCTCTGCATTTACATATGTGTGTGTCCAAGGTTGGCTGAGGAGTGTGCATCGGATCCTCTTCTGAAGGAGAACGCGTTCACAGCTCCGTCTAGACACGGCGACGCACAGGACTCGCTGGAGTCGCTGTGTCAGTGTCTGCTACGCTGCTGTGACTCTGTCTGGATCCCGACCGTCATTGTGAGAGCACACAGCACAGACGCACGCGTCCGATTCATTATCGAGCTCAGCGTAAAAAAACTTCTACCTTTCTGTCACACGCAACCGAGCACTTGAGAAAATGATCCTGCAATTCGCCACATCTCTTTTCTGAGAAACATGTTACAATGATTACTGTGCGCTTGTGCGGCACTTCCTCTAAATTACTGTATTAATATCACAGCCACAAAGCCTTTTGTCTTCACTACGTTTGTATTCATGTAGACATGTGATCGATATCTGTGTTATGTATTTCTAAAGTTCATCCATCAGGCAGAAACAGTCTGTGATTTCCTCTTTTGTGTGTGTGTGTGTGTGCGTGTAGAGGATGTGCGGGCGTGCACACAGTGCTCAGATGCTGCAGTACTTCTACTCGACCCTATCTTACCAGTTCACCCTCCTTCCATCTCTCATGCCTGCCTTTGCAAATAAGCTGGGTGAGTTGGACGACACTGTATAACTTCAAAGCAACAGCAAGTTTCTCCAGAATCAGATATTCTGTCTTCTGGTTTTATGGCAGCGTGCTGGCGTGCTGTGGTTTCTCCCCTTTTTGCACACGCAAATTTGCAGGTTGGGCGTTATGGCAACACTGTTGTTGGTATCTGACGAACATTTGCCTAAGCTGGTCAACACTGGCTGGTGTAGTAGCAGACGAAATTCATCTGTGTTCTCTGAAAGGCTTCTAAACAAGACAGGCTGACAGTCCCTGTGATATTATGAATAAAAAGTCATGAAATACAATACTGATAACAAAGAGCCCTCATGAAACATATTTGGCAGAGTCGGTGACAAATGACAGGTGTGGATTTTGGTAAATAAGCTGCTGAGTGAAACAATAAAAGACTTCACAGTGGATTTATTTGAATGTTTCTGATGGATGTCAGTAGTGAACCGACTTCAGATCTATGTGTGATAGCTGACACAGGCCACAGAGTTCATGTTTTTATATTAGACCCACCTTTGAAGTCTTGTTACTGCCGGATTTGCACAGAGCGCTGCTGGTCCTGCTGGCAACATATAGCACCAGCCCCATGCTGCCATGAAGCTGGAGGCCTCTCTGTGTTTAGCCGACGTGGGAATACAAAATAAAACCATACTAACCAAATTTATTTTTAAAGAGGTCTGCTGTTTTATTGCTGATCTTGCCCACGGCACATTTTGGAGTTTAAATGTCTAACTAAATTAAATAAGCACAAACAGAAGGAATTTCACTACAGTCCTCAGCTCCCCAGCAAAACAGCAATAAACCTCATTTAATTTCATTATCACGTAACAGATTGTCTTCTCCTCTGCACCACTGAACATTTCTGTTTCTGTACGGTAATGTTTTCAAAAATAAAATCCATATTGTGTGCACTTTAAGATGCCAGAAACATCAATGCCAACAGATGATTCAGCTCTAATCAGAGATAGAGCCGAACACTTGAGTGTCGACTTGATGAAATTTCATATCTGTAGGGGAAAAGTAAACATCTGGCCAGAGCTGGAAGTCCACACGACGACGATTATTGACAGGAAACTTGTTGGCATCTATCCACAGCCGGCTTGGTGGCATTAAAAAGAAACTTAAGCTTTATATTTATGCTGCAAGCAGTTAACAGAACGGATACGGCTGTGCAGTACCTTGGCGTAGATCCACGAGAGAGTGAGTTGGTCGCTTTATGGAATTAATACTTCCCTCAAATAAGCGAGGACTGTTCTGTCTCGCTCGCGGCACTGAAGCAGCCAATACATTAAATACAGCTTTACGATTTCGCTTTTTTCTCTCTCGTAGAATTAAAACAGGACGACGCTCCCATTATCTCCGGTGAAGCCAAATGATGAGCTGAAGGGAAACGTAGCTTGAAAACTAATGTGGGAATAAAAGATGACGGTTTGGGGATCATGAACTCAGACTGAATCATGCATAATGATGACAGGGCTCTTCCTTTACCTCCCTCTGTCTTTGTCTTTGTCCTCCTTTTACTTCTTAACCATTGAATTTTCATACTATAATTATGTTTTTGTTTGTCTTCTGCCTGTTTTGTACTGTATAAATGTTGTTGTTCTATTGAAAGGTGTTATATAAATCGTGTTTTTATTAGATTCCCTCTCCTCTTGCTTATTTTTTAGTCTCCTTCCTTTTATTCTGCTCTTCACCTCCTCTTCCCTGCAGCGTCGTCTGGTTTCTACAGGCTGGCTCTGGAACACAAAGGGCTCTTCTGTGCGGGAAACAGGTACTGTACAGCGTAAGAGGATAACCTGAGGACACACACACACACACCAATTAACAAAGCACTGCTGTCTGCAAAGTTTAGCGGTGTGTTAGTGTGTGTATGATGTGTGTTAGTGTGTGTGTGGTAACCATGGTGCCTCAGAAAGTCGAGTTCTTATTATTGGAGCACATTGAACAATGAGACAGATAACACGACTGAGGCGTCTGTCATTTCTGAGTCACCCTGTCTGCTTCTTTGCTGTTTTTTTTCTTTTTCCAATAAGCCAGTCTTCTCAGCAGTGCGTCTGTCTCAGAGCAACGGATCTGCAGCTTCAAAGTCTACTTTGTGTGTGTGTGTTAAGAGTTTTGTTTTGTGTATGTAAGCGTGTGTGCTTTTGTGGGTGTATGTGTTAGTGTGGTCATAAATGTGGGTTTAGGCCCTCCTGCACTGAGCTGTAATGAAACTGAACCATGTCGTGCTTGTGTTTCATATTCGAAAGGATGAAGTCAAGGCACATCCTGCCCTGTCTGTGACGGTTCACTGTTTTGACCGTACATTGTGGAGGAAGTCTGTTTGTCTCAGGAGCCCTTGTTCTTTCTTCATTTTTCCTTGTATTCAGATTTGTTTTCTCTCTGTGTGTCTTTGTGTGTGTGTGTGTGTGTGTGTGTGTGTGTGTGTGTGTGCGTGTGTGTGTGTGTGTGTGTGTGTGTTTATCCCCCCCCTCACCAATTCTTTCAGGAACCCAAATCTGAATGCATCTAGCTGCGGTTTTCTACAGAAACTCAGTATCTGTCTGCTCTCCCAGTCAGACCCCGCTTTTGGCGCTTACCAGCATGGTAGGCAAATACACGCACACACACACACACACACACACTTGCACCACACATTACACTATGTGCAGTACCGGTAATCTCCTTTTGTTCCTGTCAGCTTCCAAGCAATGATGTCACACCACCAGTTATCAAAGAGTGTTGAAGTGTTGAACAGAGGTGTTGGTACTGTTCAGCACGGTTCAGCGGGTTTGTTATGTGAAAAGAAGGTCAGCTCATATATATATATATATATATATATTCCCATTCCAAGCTGAACGCATAAAGATATTATAAAGGTATTATGTGTGGATTTTGTCACCATATGTTTAGTTTCCTTTGTTTTGCATGCTCCCTCTTCGTCTCTCTTCTCTATCTTTTCACTTTAAACGTCACTAACATTAAAGAATCTCCTGGACACACACGCCCGTTCCCTGACGTTAAGTCACACCTGACACATTCAACGCGACAAGCTCACGATGCCGCCGTGGAAACACGTCTGCAAAGCCACTACATATTGTGCCGAATAAAAAAAAATATATAAAAACACTACTGTAAACACGTTGAATGTGTGAAACGGCCTTGATTCGAACACTGAAACAGTGTTTACCTGCTGATTGCTGAGTGAAAGAGCTGATGCCGAGTCTCTTAAATGTCAGTGCACATTGTGACAACACGGATGACGCTTCGAGTTAAAGGGGCATTGCTTGTGTGATTATGCAAGACTGAAGTAAACGGTACTAAAGAAAAGAAAAGCACAACAATGTTTCGTCGGAAGCTGCTCTTGTTCCCGGGAGACACGAGTAAAATATTTCTTTGAGGTAGTGAGATATAAGAGTTGTACGAGTAGGTGTGTGTGTGTTTGTTCACGTGTGTTTGTGGCTGCGAATAGAACTAGACTGTTGTTTGTTCCTTTTTCTGTCTGTCAACATCTTCCTCCCTTTCATCACCCGCATCTGTTTCACTTTCAGACTCTCTCACATTTTTCTTTGCCCTCATCTTAAATTTTCAAGTTCAAGTTATATTTTTATTTGATTTTATATTACCCAGGACATGTTTTTACTGTTTCTATACACTCTCATGCACATTTATTTACTCTCTGATATAATATCAAAGAGTATTTTTTCTGATAATTGCAACAGCAGCTGTGTGAGCGTTCAAGAAAACTTTTCCATCCTCTATTATCTTCTGTTGATCAAAACCCGAGCAGGAGGCGACATGTCACTGCAGCCTGCTTTCTGGGTCTGTTTGTCGCCTTTCTCCCATCTGTTGTTGTCTCCTTCTCGTCTGTCTGTCCTCACTTGTGAGACAATCTTCCATTTTTTTCTTCCCGCCTCTCTTCTCGACCGGTTCCCTGGAGGTGACGGCTGCATCGCTGCCCTCTGATTTCCAAACAATACCGTCTATATCTTATTTGTTCTGCACAGTGGCCCCTCTGGACCGCAGTATTCTCCGCCTGCAGCCTTCTACAAGATGTCCACCTCCCCATTTGGTTCCTGTTTATATTTATCTCTTCTCCTCTCTCTGTATTTTTGCAACTCCCCATTCCCTTCTTCACTTTGTTTTCCTCTCTCGGCTGATTGGTAGTTTTGCTCCCTGCAGACCTTTCTGTGGCTTTATAGCCTCTGTGTAGCCATGCATCAGTGGCCCCTGTCTCTGTCTGCCATCTCCATGTGCCTTCTTTGTCATCCTTTTCTTTTCCCTGCCCCTGCTCTCTTGTGATTCACTCATGTTTCCTTCCTCGCTCCTCTATTAAAGTAACCTCTTTTTCCTCCAGACCTGCGAGAGGCTGGATTGCACAGGCGTCATTTTCTCGATTCAGCAGCATGTTTCAGCGGCCCTCTTTTTTTCTGCTTCCCCTTCTCTTTCTGTGTCATTCTCCTCCCGTTCTTTATAAGCTGCATCTCATTTTCGTCTCCCTCTCTCCTAGTCTTCCGTTTTCTCACTCCTCTCTCTCTCTCTCTCCAGTTCCCTGAAGATAACCCAGATATTCTCTCTCTCTCTCTCCAGTTCCCTGAAGATAACCCAGATATGGAGACGGTGCACCTAGTCCTTCTGCTTTAGCTGTTTCATCTGAATTCCCTGTTGTGCTTCACGTCTCTCATTGTCTTTTTTTTTCCTCTTGCCTTTTTATTAAGTATTGTTTTATTTACACATCATTTCTTTTGCCCCCTGTCCGACCCTCTCCAGTCCTCCAGTCCTTAAAGAGTTGAAATCCCTCCTCCTCCTCGGCACTATATCACACTCTTTCTCCTTCATCTCGCTCTCTCTTGCAGTCTCACTTCTCCTCCTCGCTGTCCTCTTTTCGTGCACCTGTCGTTCCACTCTCATCTTGTTTTCTTATTCTTTAGGGACCTTATTTTGTCATTTTTAACTTTGAGATATTACATAACATGGCAAAGAATGCATGACATCTATGGCTTGCTTAATGATGATATTGGCTTTATGTTTAGATACAGCGGAGTTCACTGGAAAAGTGTGTAATCGTTGTAAACCCACTCGTTCTCGCCCCCATATGTTTTTTTTTTTTGGCTTTAGTCATAAACACAGTGTTGGTGAGTAATGCTCATTTATAAAAGATGCCTCAGGGCCTCTTCTGCTGCAGTTTACTATATTCCCTCAATTTCTTCACTTCGTTCACATCCTTTCCCTCCTCTTCCTTCTCTTTCTTCTCTTATTATTTGAATTGATTAACCATTTTTCTGCTTCCTGCTTTCTGTTTTATTCCCTTTCTCATCCCCCAGATGTTAAAGAGGTGGAGAATCTTCTGCTCCACAACCTTCCCTCTCTGTGTTTTCGTCTGTCAGACTGGCCCTCCCTGCTGCGTGAGGACCCAGGGCTGCAGCTGTGTGAATATAAAGGACCAAGGGCTACTCAGTACTGTCTGCTGATAATGCTTCATCTTGCCTTGCAGCAAGGAGACAGGTAATACAATGTATACACTCACACACACAGTCTGGATGTCTGGAGACAACACAGAATGGCATCAAGCAACAGAAAACACAGATTTCACTCACATTTCAGACATGCACACGAGTTCAGAGTTGGAAAACAGACTGGTATTGGTATTTTTTTTGTGGACAAGACATTAACAAATAAATATTTCAGCATCACTAAAAAGCATTTCGCTGATACAAATTCTAAGCACATGGGCCCGGTGCTGCTGCAGACTGGTTTAGTAAGAAGGGGGAGCAAAGTTTGATCCAGAAATACTGACTTTGTTCTCCCACAGCAGCATCCATTAGCACTGCAAAAGCTGTCTTTGAGCAGGACAGGGATTTTTCTGATTTAGTGGCTGCTCGGTAGCTCTCGGTAGAGCTGTATTACCTGTCTCTGTAGGGAGTCAGTGTAAGGAGTAAAGTGTCACCATAGCTCTCTCTACTCTGTGGCGAGTATGACTCGACAACAGTGACAGAATCAAATCTGGATATACTTTAAGGATGTCTAATATTTGACACTAAAAGTAGCCTTTAGAAAACATTAATGAGGTTGATATAAAGACCAAACTGAGACAGTTTTTGTCATTCGACCAAGCTGATGTTTATTTTGAAGCTTCTTTCACATTCCTCTGATGTGGCCCTCAAGAGCAGAAAACAAATATTTGAGCTCTATCACTTGAAAAAACCAAACTCCCAGATGATAGCTAGTGTCAACACATCAATGTATTTCCATAAAAGCGGCTGGTTTCGCATGGCGCTGTGTGGCGGTGCTCCCCCCCCCCCCCCCGCTCTAGCGGCCCGTCGGGGGTGTTTTGAAGTATTTTATGACCTCAGCTGTGCGTCATCTTCTTTGGAAACTTTAATCTGTCCTTCTGCGGAACATCGGCTCTGTATTACCCCCCAGGGAAGGGGATGAAAGCCTCTCCCTGCCACGGTGTGGTCTCATCAAGATTAATGGGAGCTGCGGCCAGAGATTTACATAGTGTGGGAGGGCAGAGTGTGTGTGTACTCAGGGATATGACTGTGAATCTGTTGGTATACATTCTGTTTGACTGTGTTTGGTTATGCGTGTATTGTCACATCAACATGCCCCTGAAGCACTTTTTTCTGCTCTGCACACACAGTTTGTGTGTTTGACATTCAAATATATACACGAGTCTGCGTGTTTGTATATGTTGAAATGTAAATGTTTGACCATGTCTGTGTTTACTTGTAATTAATATCCTCATTGTTGTGCGTGTGTCCGTGTTGATCCAGGCTCCTTCCAGACCAGACAGCGTTCTCCAGCGTGGTGTGGCTGTTGCACTCGGTGCAGGAGCAGGGCGGCTGTGCCCTGCCTCGATCTGTGCTCCGCTCTGCCCTCTACCTGCTGGCAGTGACACAGGACAAGAGCCCCGACCTGGACGGGGTAACTGTGATCAGTTCACTGCACAGAAATCAAAACCTACAAATGTAGCACAGTAGATATATACACAGTTAAAGTTTAGTTTAAAAACAGCTTCACACCTTGTAGATGTTTTCAAGATTTGTGACATTAAGGTGTCAAGATTTCAAGACGAAGATGTTAAACGAGTTGTTTTTTACTTGTGCACAGAGAAAGAGAAAGAAAGAAAGTAAAGTACAGTGTGCTTTAATATGGACCATTAACGTGGAGGCCGAGGCGCACTTAGAACCACAGTTTGACAGCTCATATTCATCTTTTAATACAAAATCCATATTCTGCCGTTGATGATTCATATATATTAATTATAGCTCAGTTTTTTTTTTCTAAAGCTGCACAGAACTCATCCCAAAATAATCTTTAGTTCAAAGATCGTTGCATGGAAAAGCTTTGTTCTGCCGTTTCTTTGGAAGTACTTAGTAGTATATACACGTGGTTTTCACTGTGAATATATAAATAAGCAATATCTTACAGAAGACTTCCTGCTGTGACTGTGGGAACGTTTTTTTATTGAGGAAAACAATTTAAGAAAAAATCGTTTTAACTTGTGTTGGATGCTCAACTCGAAGCTTTTTCAATCTTTCTCTTTGCCAACCTACTCAAGGCTCCTTTTAACTGCGTCAGCAAGGCGCTCTCCTCCTGCCAAAACTTCTCTTCGCTCTACTTTCACCATCCTGCACTCCTCCACTTCATCTGTCGCTATCCAGAGCTAGCAGAAAAATTCGGACCGCTGGTCTTGGAACTTTGGCTGACCAAGCGAACCGAACACACAGATGCAGATCAGACCATGGTGAGGGAGCGATTATATTATATATTCAGTTATATTTACAACTGAATACACTTCACTTGTTTCACTCCAACACATTTCCACTAATTACTTTCACTCCACCAGAGTTTGAGATAGGATGGATTTAAGTCTAGTATTTTTAATTCCCTTTGAAGTCTCACAAATTAATTGAGAAATTATGAAAAGGCGGTTGGATCTCGTCCCTTGGTGCAGGCAGACGTTCAGGAGAAGAAGGGAAGCTGTGCAGTGGAGAGGCAGGACCAGGAGACAGACAACGAAACTATGGAGCTACTGACCCTGATAGAGAAGTACCCACGGGTCATACTGACCCTTCTGGTGAGAACCAGAGACCCCAATAAAGAGCTTGAGCTCAAAACCAGGACAGTACTGATGACAGACAAACCAAATTCTGTCTTCAAGCTTGTGTCTGTCTCTCTGTCTAACTACAGGACATGGTTTGCACACGGGAAGCTCCCCTGGCAGGGCGAGCACTGGGCGTGCTGGAAGTTCTCCTGCGTGGTCAAAGAGAGTATGAAAATGACTTGTGTACCAGTCTTAGGCCAGTCCTGCTCCAGGCATTACAGAGGCTCAGTATGGAGAACATGGACCCCGGGTTTGGACAGGGACACACTGCTCAGGGTGAGAGACATAAACTCACAGAAGCAGAATAAAACAGATTCATGCAATCACCCAAAAAAAAAAGGCATCCCTGAAGCAAAACTATTTTGAGGTAAACATCTTTATCATGGTTCAAGCTTATTGAAATGGAAAGACAGAAGGAAATGGATGCAGTTCAATGTCACAATTTAAAAAATTGGCAAATCTAAGTTAAAAGTTAGCCAGTGTTGTTATCAGGAAAGTTTCACAGAGCGGCAATGGAAATCAGAACAGCGGTTTTAATTTACACTTCAACTAGAAATTCATAGGAAAATGCAGAGATGACTCGCACAACATAAATGCTTTATGACAGCTTCATGCACCTGCAGCACAGTGATAAAGCAGTAATGGATTCTTTCATTTGAAATTAATGTGCCTCAACCAGGGAGTTCTCACTATATTATGTGAGGTCCCAACTTCTGCTAACAGAACTCTAAACCTCGCCATCTCTCTGTCGTTGGAGCTGATTACATCCCACATTAGAAATGCATGCAGTGTAATCACACAGACTCACACAGATCTATTGATTCCTCTTAATTAAATCACAGTGACCACTTCACTGGGCAAATAAAACTGTCAGTTGTTTTGTTTTTTTGCCTGCTGATGTTGAAACCTGCTCTGTTGTCTATGAAAGCTGTGCTGACACGTTGCAGCCTCTGAGGAGTCAACTGTCTTAATCAAGCTAAAATATATAATCAGTTCAGTCAGATTTAGACAGGAATGTTCACTAATATCTTTCTGACTCGTTGGGCTACAGAACCTGTGCTGCGCTTGTACATTCAGCTCCACAGACGGAGGTAAATATCCAATTTCTGCTGCAGAAGTCACCGTTCACAACCATATATCACCATTAATGCCAGCTGATTTGGTTTGACGCCCAGTTGTGTCTCAATAGAGCGCAGATACATTCACTTACAGCTGATAGATTGAGGTAAATGTCGCTGTTTACTCACCCAAGTTTATGTTTTATGATGCGACAGACGCTGGCCCTACATATTAAAACATTGTATAGCAAATGAAAGCTTTAGATTAAATTGTCTCTGCGCACACATATATAAATATACATTCATTTACAGGTTTACCCCATGGGCTCCTACGCCTTGAAATGTAATAGAACAAATGCACCATGACAGTCTTTTTTTTCTCCCCTCACGGCAAACACTGAAAGAGTTGCTTAATTAAATCTCAGCTTCATAAACAGACAGCAGCGGCAGCAACACCTGTGCTGTTTGGTCTCAGATGCCAATCTGTTCATATTGACTTAAAAGTTATTTTTGAAAAGTTCCCAGTACATGATTTACCTCACAACAAAAATGCAATGAGACCAAAACAATTTACACCACAACTCACAAGATTACTCTGAAGACCAGAAACAAACTTTGTTTAAAACTTTTTGATACCATAAAAAATAATTAAGCCAATTTGTACCACAGATTCCTGTTTGCAAGTCCGTGTAAGGTAAGAATAAATGTGTTCTGAGTTTGTCAGACCAAAGAGTTTAGGAAATCAGGGGTCAAAATCAGGTAATGTGTTGAAGCCACGCCCCCTTGTGGGAGCAGTTGAGCAGCAGTTTTGAAGCGACTGAAACGTGTCGGACGAGTTCAGAAAATGGAACATGATTAACTTTGAAACTCTCTGAGGTGAGATGAATTCATCTCTGTCTCTGGCCTCAGCGTGTCATCGAGCCACCCTTTAAGAACCGCCCACAAAAAATCCTGAGACTGAAAACTGGTGAAAAACAGTTTTAACCTCTAATTTTAAATCTCAGAATTGCCTTTACACAGACTTTAAAGATCCAGTGTGTAAGGTGTACGTTTTCATGAGTGTATAATCTCCTTTAAATAAGCTTGTTGTTTTTCTGTTACTTTAGAATGAGCCTTATATTTATATGCCTTGTTGAAACTGTAGTACAACTTGGCACTGAATATTTCAGTCATATTTTCTTTTTAAGGTCCAGTGTGCAGAATTTAGTGGTATCTATCTCACCTCACCCCTTTGCTGCCAAGCACTCCAAAAACTCACAAACAACTCTATCAGTGGTGGAGTTGTTTGCGAGTTTTTGGAGTTTCACAGTAGTTTCTCCTACGTGTTTGGAAGGAAGGGTTGAGGTGAGATAGATACCACTAAATCCTGCACACAGGGCCTTGAATGAAAAGATGATTGAAATATTCAGTGCCAAGTTTCGCTTGCTGGAGTTTCCAAACACATCGCTCCAGATAAAAAGACGAGGCTGAGGATACTGGAGCGTCTACACGCTACCCAACAGCAGCAAAATGTTGGCAGTAAATAAAATATGAGTGACAACAGGATTAAATAATTAGTTTGTTTCATTGGCATACCAAAACTGTGTGAAAATGAAAATGTGTGTGGCTTTCAATTTTACTCACTTACATATCGAAATTCAGATTAAATGTATGAAAAAATTAATCAACTCCAAAAACTTGATCTAAGTAGATATTAGTGCAAATTATGTAGGACATTTATAAAGTGATATGAAAATAACAAATGCTCTACACAGCACTAAAACAGCCATAAAGTAATGTGCATGGATTAATCGCATTTGGCACGGCGCTCTTTCGCAACAGAACAGAAAGCACTTAGTTTAATTATTCTCACATGTTGGATCATTTGAAGGAATACCTGCGTCGATTTATGTTTGTCGGGCCATTCGTCCTGGCAGCGCTTTCCCTCTGATGGTTCTAACAACTGTTCAAATTGCACTTCATTATAAAGAGAGAATTAAAGGCAGGCTGCGAGAGAGAGAAAGTGGTTTTGCACATAAACAGTAGTGAATAGCTGTTCGATCACTACAAATATTTTTTATGTGTGTGTTAAATGCCAAATTATGCAAAAATCATTGTCTTACAGGACAAAAATCTTACATTTATACGTATATAAGTTCAAGAACGCTTGAGACGTCCTGAAATACTGCTAAATAATACTTCATTATGGTTAATGAAGTAAATGTGGCATTTGGTGGAACTATTTCTCTAAATGGTCCTGCCAGGAAAAAACTAGCTTTAACTGAAAGTGTAATCACGACGTCTCTCCTAAAAAAAACGTGGTTGTTTTTAAATTGGATTGAAATGGCAAAACAGTTCCCAGAACGCTGTCGCTCCTGATTAATGCTGGAAGGGAAGAACCATTAATCCTCCGTTAAAACAAATCTCCCCAACATCCTTTTGTCAGTGCAGACGGTGGAAAGCGAGACACTTGTTTATCGAGATGGCTCTCACGAATGATGCATACGGTATTGATCTTGTTTCAACAGACGGTAGTGTCAGTGTGTGGTTGTGCGGTTGCTACGCACACAGGTTTTGCGTTCTCGTTATTTTTCAGTTGTATTAGTCCTAAATTTAATTGCATTACCTAAGCAAAGACACTACTAGGTCAAACATTGACTTCATTGGCGACCTATTCATGTACAGGTCATGTACACTTTATACAGGGGACAGTATACATGTAGATACATAGAGCAGCTCGCTCTGAATTAGACAGACTTACAATTGTTCAATTACAACTAATTAATTAAAGCAATTTTTCTTTTATGCCTTTATTGATAGTACAGCTGAAGATAGACAGGGGGCGTAGAGAGGGGGAGTGACACGCAGTAAATTAGCCGTCCGATGCGGGATTCGAACCGGGGCCAACTGCAGCGAGGACAATATCCTCCACACACGGGGCGGCCGCGTAACCCACTACGCTACCGACCGCCCTTAATTAAAGCAATTTAGTAAAACAATAAGTACAGTACGGTCATGTGACCATGGTACAAGTTCACTGAAAGTTCATGACTGTTGATGCTAATTACCGTACTGCTAATTAAAAACAACTTCAAAGGCGAGGAGCATGAAACAAAGACGCTCTAAACGCTCAGATTAAAAAGGCTTTTCGATATTTAGCGTCGGTTTAATTCCCGCGAAATCAAAATCAGGTCCAAATTCAGCGGTGGGGCTCGAACAACTTCCAGGTTTCAACACACAGCGCGTTACACATATGCGGATCCGGTGCTGTAATGTGCTTTTAGTGGAGGTGTCTGCCAGATGGTGTTGTTATATCTGTACACTTGACCAGGTTAATGAGCACTGCTGAAGGGCACAACACCAGCGTGCCAGCTGGGGATTCAGAAGCTGTTGCTGTGGTTAGCCTCTGCCTGCTTTCTGCTCATCTCAGGGCCCTGTGAGGCTTACAGACTGTTATCTGTGCGCGTGTTACAGTTCAGCCCACTGTAATTTGCATTAATATATACTTTATATTAGCCTGTAATGCGGGCGGCATCCTCCAAGGAGAGATATTTTAATGTTATGCACTACAGGGGTGAGAGAAGTATGTAGATGCCTGTTCTCCCTGATCTTCCTCCAGTCTCTTTCCAGTTAGAGTACTCCTCATTCTCCTTTCTACCTTGTCTCCCTCCTCACGCTGCCTCTCTCTCTCTCTGTGTCGGCTTCTTTCACCGTTAACCCTTTCTGGATTCAGACCAAGTAATAAGCATAGTAGTTTTTTTATATTTCTGAGAAAGATGTGCTCTTTCTTTCGTCTTCTTCTTCTTTTTGATGATGACAGCGATCCCTTGTCAGTAACTTCAAGCCCACGAATCACTGCAAGATAATCTCGCTTGTTTAAGAAATTTCTCATCACTCTTTGAAGAGTGTCAGTTTGAACGTTGGCCTCTGCTTTGACTCTTCAGACTGAGTGATAGGGCTGTCTCCTACGTGCACCGCTCGCTCTTCACTATTATATTAAGTCTTTCTCTCTGTCCACATGCGTATTTATATATGTATATAAACTGTATACATAACCCTCTCTCCTCCCTCTTTTTCACATTTCCGTTGTATTTGTTGTCTCTTTGTTCAGCAGTGAACTCGCTCCCTCTGGTGCTGAAGCTGCTTTGCGTCACGCAGGCGAGGGACGCGCCTTCATCGCCCTCCTACAGTAAGACGGTCGGGGAGCAATTCAAGCTGCTCTACCACGGTAGGTTCAGGTCATGAAGCCCATAACACTCCTCCTACATTTATATACACACACACAAATGTTGTCACACAGCTACTTCCATGCCACATTACAGGCACATAATCTTTATCTTAAGTGGAGGCCTCGCTCTTCTTTGATTTAATATCATCACTTGCAAACCTACGCAGAGAAGTGCGCGCTGCTGATCTGCAGATGTAAACGCTGTCTGGCAAACGTAACTCTGAAGCGTATTATGAGTCAGCGAGTCGATGTTGCTTTTGTTTTTGCTTCAACACCTGTCACAGTAAACACAACCCCCGGGAGTCTGATGCTCTTTTATCACTTGTTGTTTGGGGATTGCAGAGCGAGGCCGGGGCTCTGTCCAGAGAGCGTTTGGCTGCCAGGCTAAAAGATAAAGTGTATGGGTTTACACGTTGCCTTGTGGCCTCTGCAATTACCCGTCCCCCATCGCTGGGTCAGCTCACGCAGCTTGCTCTGTTTATAATTCATTTGTTAAATTCCAATAAATTGGAACAAAAACTTTGTAAAGAAGGTAAAACTTGGCAGACATACCTGTTTTGAATTGACCTGCTTTCTCTTGCTTGTCAGACTAAACGCTTTACGACCATTCAAGCCCACGACAGCCATGCAGGACAGCCAATCAATAGATAGAGTGCTGTGACATTTCCTCCCCCATCCTTTTGTGAATGTCATCCCTCTGTACCACTTCATTTTTGTTCCATTAGCGAAACCACCTTCTGTGTTGGTAGTTATATTTTCCCGGCCTCTCATCTTTTGACATTTTCATTGTCAGATCAGACGAATTCACCGATCGGTGGGAGACGTGACGTGCCAGGCAGCAAAACCATCTTAAATTTTATCTGTCTCTCTTGAATGAAATGTTTATCGTATATATGTTTGAGAGCACTGCAGAAAAAATATTAGATAAGGCAGCCATCAGACGTGTGTGTGTTTGTGTGTTTGTGTTTGTCAGTGAGTAATATAGCAGCGAGGTTGAAGCCTGCCAACACAGAGAGCCTGCTACCTGCCCTCAGCTACCTGTACTGCTGCCTGAGTCTGTCCCCTGCACACTGCACTGACAGAGGTTAGACACACTTTGCCACCACGCGTGTTTTACTCTCTCAACATTTCATCTTTCACACACTCTGCCGCAGTACTTCTCTCTCTCTCTCTCTCTCTGTCTGTCCCTGTATTTTAACTCTTCTGGCCTGTTTTGACAGAGGTGAGAGGCTGACCTTGACGAGCGTGTAGCATCGTGACAGAGGAAATAATAAGAGCGCACAAGCTGACACACTCTCCGTACATCTTTACATATTCACACAGCTCGGGCACGTTGTCTTAGACACAGAGAGCTTGTCACACTTTTGTACAAAAGCACGACAAGTGTTGTCACCCTGCCTGACCTGAACGTCTGTGAAGCGTACACAAAACCACACATGCACATACCCACACTGAAATGTGGTCAGCAGACGGCAGAGTTCAGAGATCTTTCACACAAAGTGTAAGAACAATCAGTTTTTCTTTTTGTAGATAACAGAAAATAAAAAATTAATCCCACAAAGCCAGTGCAGAATCAAATGAGCCAAAAATATAGTAGTGGAAGTAATAACGCCACGACTGAACTTAATAAATATGACACATGATGAAATGATTTACAGTTGGCTGCCATCAGCACCAAACACCAAACACATCATTCATTTAGCATGACATATTTATTGGCATTGATTTTTATTACAAGCTAAATAATTAACCTCAACGAGAAACAAACAAAAAAAAAAATCAGCAGAGGTCAGCAACGAGCTGGATTGGAGCTGATAAGGTGAGGCTGCTGGCCAGAGAGCATGGACGCACGCCGCTGGGGTAAACAAAGCTAATTATGCTCATCGCATTATTTTACTGCCTCTGCTGCTGCCTGCCTACGTTCACCAGCTGCTTCTTCATCAGCAGCAGTGACTTCACTGATGTAAGGTGTTTCAACTGGTGGGTAAGAAGGACAGGAATAATAACGCAGTCCCCAATCGCAAGGTAAAAACTAGGATATTATATCTTTAAATAATTTGTATATATGTACCGTTCTGTACTTCTTTATTTTCAGAGTTTATATTCAAGTCAAATCAAAAGACATGTGCACCCTGCAGATTTATCATCTTGTATCATTCAGATTCCTCACAGGCGCCACAGAAAAGTGAAAGTGTGTGTGTGTGTGTGTGTGTGTGTGTGTGTGTGTGTGTGTGTGTGTGTGTGTGTGTAATTGTGGGTCGGTGCCTGCGGCACGTCACGCTGCAGTTGTCCAGACCAACTGCTACTCACACACACACACACACACACACACACACACACACACATAAAGATCCCATCAAAGCGTGATGACATAGTGCCTGCTCCCCCCCAGCTGTCTCCATGCTGCTCTCCAACAGTGGACTGATGGACCAGCTGCAGACGGTCCTCTCCTCCTCCTCCTCCTCCTCCTGTTCCTCCTCCTCTGCTCCATCCGTCTCTCCATCAGCCTGTCCTCCTTCGGCTCTGCTGTGCTGCAGCCATCTACTCCTGTCGTCCCTCATTACCTTGCAGCGCGTTCACTCGGCTCAGGTACACACCACAGCTCAGCTTCGCTCTTATCACAACTTCAGGGTAGAACTTAACTCACCGAAGGGCGAGACGCAGAACATACAGTAAAATGGAGCCGGGATGTGGGCGCAGAATACAAAATACCGATTGGTTTTAGTTTGATGCATATCACAGGAAGGCTGTGTTATGAAATAATGCACTTTCTTCTCTGCTCTCTGCTGCTGGGATAATATATTCCTACTCTCAAGGAAATATTTTTGTCCTAATCTTGTTATTCTTCATTTTCTCTGTCGCTCTCTTTCCTCATTATTTAAGGTCCAAAAGAGAATCAGCTGGAGTCTGGACACAGCTGTGCAACGACTACTTGTTCAGAAGAGAAACACAGACGATCTCCTGCTGGGTAACAAACTCAGAACAGAGTTTTATTTTATGAATATTATAGAAAGCCTTATGCCATTGCACGCAGCAGGTCCAGAACAGTTCATCAAAGCGAGTGCACGTAACCTAAAAAACGCTGAAATTACTTTCGAGGATCACAGCTCATGGTTTCAAATCCGTCCTACTACACTTTACTCTGTGACGCCAGAGTGTGCGTCAAAACAAAATACATTAAAACATGTATTTGGAGAGCTTCAAGCACGCCCGATTGTTGCATCAACCGTCTGTATGCTGTAGAAACCGTCAGGCCGGACTGATGAGCCTCACCTCTGTTTAGTTTTATGCACTACTGGACAGGTAGAGTGACTGCTCGTCAATGTGTAATCCTCAGCTGAGGTAACCAAACGCCGGGCATGCATTTCACACACTTTCATTATATTAAGTGGCCCACATCCCGCCGGAGACAGATCATCCCTGCCGCTGCTGTGTCTCTGTCTGTCAGCTGGATAAGTGGCCTGTCAGGGCTGCTGTGATGTATCGGTTCCCTCCCTCTGCCCGCCCATCGCTCTTCCTTTCTCCCTTCCTCTCCTCACTCAGCTTCCTCTCCGTCTGTTTTGTATTTCCCTCATGCTTTCCAATCTACCCTTCTTTTTTTCCCCCATCCGACCATCCCTCCATCTCTGCGCTGAGTCTTCTGCTGCCACTAATTGAGTCCTCCCTCCCTGAGCGAGCTGTAATCTCAGTGTACATGGCATAAGTGCAAATCAAATGTCTGGCTACTCTCAGCCTGGACTCCGCTGTGTCCTAGCAATCATTTTGGCCCTGTCTCTCTCTTTATCTCCATCACTACTTTGGTCCCCAAGTCTTGCTGAACTTCCGTCAACCCTGTCTCTAACTGCTTCACACGCTCTCTCTGACGTCTTTAACTTCTTGCCCTCCCTTTCTGTCACTTTTTGAATAGATATCTGCCCTGCTGCATTGCCCTCAATTCTTTTCAAGTGTTACTCCGCCTCGCCTCTGCACTTCTATTCCCTTTGCTACCTGCTTTTATCATCTTTTTCTATTTCAAACTTCCACTTCCCACTCTGTACTCGCTCGCTCGCTCACTACCTTTCTGTTCTGCCACGCACCTGTTTCTCCTGTGGCCTTGTTCTCCATGTTTGCTTGCTGTCTCCTCTTACTCCTCTTACTCCTGTGCGTTCAGGAATTTATTCCTAATTCCCTTTCGGTTTCTCTCACTTTCTCTTTCCAGTCAGCTACCTGAGATTGCTGCAGGCTCTCCTTGATGTGGACCTGACTTCAGCAGTTGTGTGTGTGAGCGCTGGCCCTGGATTGCTTGGACCCAGGCCCCTCGGGGTCGAAGACGGCGCCTTGTATCCGCTTGGCTCTAGAGGGGCGCAGTGCCTCTCAACTGCTCTCGGTGGACTTCTTTTGCAGGTTGTAGTACTTGTGCGTGTGTGTGTGCATGTGTGTGTTTGTGTGTGAATGAAAGAGAGACACAGGAGAGATGTTGCTAGACGTGTTTGAACAGTTAAGGGGACACACTGTGCTATCCTCCTCTCCACAGCAGGACTATGGTGTAACTCATCTGCTTTTTGTGATTATATTTAATTTATATACTGTTACGACATAGTCAGCATCCCAGAACATAAAGGTGAACGTTTGTAAAAAAGGTTTCTGCCTGGGCTTGAAGGCTTTGTCTCAATTTCGTGACTATAACTGTGGACGCATTACTCTTACTTTATTTGACCAGCATTGACTTCACACAGTGATATTTGACACCTGACATTAAAGGTTTTTCTTCAGGATCCAATCTCATTTTCAAATAAAATTTTAGCACGTTTCAAACGACTTTTAATAAAAGCACATCGATGAAGAACTTTACTGCAGAAATATTTGAGAGATTCAACAGGAAGATCTTGAGAATTTTAGACCAGATATGAACTAGAAATTCAGCGTTAGATATGAAATATAGGGATGAATAACTCAGCTGCTGTTGGTGTTGAAAGCACAATAAGGAAGATGAGTTAGAGTCTTCTTCAGGGAGTTCATTTCCTGTTTTTGGAAGGCAGAAATAACAGAGAGAACAGTAAATTCTGCGTGGTGATAAAAGGTGGAGCGCCACAAGGTAATGCATTGTTTTTCAAGGAGCGATGGCCGGAGAGCGACCTGTTAAATGCATCCATGTGCAACATTTCATAGTTTTGCAGGTCGACATCAAAGAAAGGACAAGAGCTGCACACTCATAACTGTTTTTAATCTTAATTCAGCGAGCACATATTGAGAAGAAGTGAAATGTGAACAATAATATATACAGAGATGTTGATTCAAGAGATTAAAAACAAAATCAGGGTGTACATCTATTTTTAGAGAGCCGTACACGCTCACACATGCCGATGAAGCCTCCCCTCTCTTGCTTTACTTTCCCTCCGCTCTTTTCTCCATAGTGAAGATAACGTGAAGGTAATCTTTAAAATCTTAACAGCATGACACCGAATCTGCCTTTCACAAACACGTATATGTGGAAAATTAAATTTCAATTGATTCTGCTGTTGGCGTAATGGAAACGGCACACACATCCACATCCAGAGCAATCTTAGGTGTCTCCGAAATGTTATTACACGTAGCTTGGTGTATTGACTTTGGTTGCATATGACAAAAGAGGCAGACTGGTGTCCCACCAGCATTCATTTCGCAATAAATAGGTGAAGTGCTACTTCTCCTGGGTGGCAGCCAGCACAGAGAATGAATCAACATAGTACAAAATATGAATACAGCAGCAGATAGACCCTCCGTCGAAGGTATTATAAAGAATCTGATCTATAAACGTCTCCTGTGCACTGAACTGTGTTTGCTGATACTTACACGGGCCTTTGATTTTACAGTTGATTCAACCTGGTAATTCTTTACGGCGCTCCGGCATCGCACTGTACATAAACATGAAGCACTAAAATTCTCCATCACACAATCAAGTATATTGGCTACTGCTTTACTGCCATCGGTTAATGGCCAATCCGTGTGGCTGAAGAAGCTGAGATATGTGTGAGTCAATGAATCACGAGGCTTGCAGGACTCATGAGTAGCTCCAGTTTGGTCGAGTGGTTGTTGTTGTGCCATAAAATGGCAACGAGATACATCTTGGATACAGACTTGTAATTTTTTATGACCTGACATGAGAAATCTGTGAGACACAGATGAAGAATGAATAATCAAACTTTATGTATTTAGGAACGCTGAAAGGTTTGTACTGAAACATGAGACCGAGCGAGAGTGCAAGCAGCGCAGGCAAATATCAAAGTAGCTCGCACACGTTCTAAAATAGCCACGTACATTTCTTCCTACAATGTCAGAGATGATTACTTTGCCCTTGGCCCGTTGAATTTGTCTTCAGATATCTGTGCTTGTGCTCAGATGAAGTGCTCCCACACACATCGATGCCTAAAACTGCCAGTTATATCCTGGGTAGTGCTTTACTGTAATGGTGCTGCTCATTGTGACTGACGACAACATATTCTTTACCTCTTCTCATGAAGTGATTGTGACAGTGTGATTTATTCTTGATAGGTAAAGTGTATCTTTATCTTTGGAACAACTAAAATAAACATTTAATGCCAGAGCTCCAAAATACAGTCCCATGACTTCTCTAAAGATTTCCCATTCATTCAATTTTAGCCAACGTGTTCATATAATAACATAATTTCCATCCATTTTTTAAACATCTGGACGGACTTCCATAATCTGAGGATCGTTGGAGCAGCTTTTAAAGCTGTCCGCTCATATTTAGATAGTTGTGCCACTTCTGATTGGTCCATGTTCCAGTACTCTCTCCCAAAACGAGCATAACAATCTACATTCCCAAAATTACACGTGACATAAATTATTTGTTGCATGTTTGCCTTCACTGCTTGCACTCTCACTCAGTTTCATGTCTCGGTACAAATGTTTCTGCGTTAAATACACAAAGTTTGATGATTCATTCTTCATCTGTGTGCCTTGTTTCACAGTTTTTCTCATTATGTGTTACTGTATATGCTCGTTCTTTGTAGTTTTTAAAACGTTATCCAGATGCACATGGATTATATCGACGGCACATTATCGCAGTGGCAGGTTATTAAAACTCCACAAAGTGACGTCTTGAACTTGAACACTTGTGTCACCCTTCCTAGCGTTGAGAGGCAACGTTGTTGAGGGAGGTTGTTTTAAAATGGATTAATCAAATAACCTGGAAATAACTCCAGCTAATGAAGTGTAATACCGCTGGGCTCCTTCTGATGCTCATTTGAATGCCGAATGCAGCTCTTCCAGAACACTGGTCATTACCGCACCATTTGGTTATAATAATCATATAATAAATTAGAAAACGTACAGATAGCCCTCTTTAAAGTAAATTAGCAATGCTTCAGTCATGAGGAGCTCACATATTTGCAAAAGAGATATTCGTATTTGTGAGTCTGACAGTCTAAAGATAATGTGGGACGAATATGCATACTATGGGATAATTGGGTATCGCTGTATTTCTTCTTTATCCGGCATTATGCTGCAGCTTGCCAGCTTCTGGTTCCACACCACTGGCCTTTCTTCTCTGTGTAAAATACTGTAGTGCTAAACTGGGCTTCGGCTCCATGGTTCACTGCTCTGGACTCTGCTGTTCAGCTGCTGATATGAGTAACAGCTCCCTCCTCCTTTCCTCCTCTTCTCTCCTCTGTTTTGCTCTCTTCTCCCCTTGATGCTCCAGCTTGGTGGCAGAAACACTGCAGGTCCACAGTTCCTCCTTCCGTCCTCTCCCACTTTCTTAACTCTCCTCGTTCTCCTCACTGTTTTTCATCCCCATCTCCTCGTCTGTCCTCTCTCTTACCCCCTGCCAGCTTCACCTCTCTGACTCCCCCTCATCCCCTCCCACTCATCCCCTTGACTCCTTTCTTCTCCTATCGCCTCCTCTCCACCTCAGGATTAGGGTGTAACGCTCCGCTGTCGTCTATACACCCCGCCTGGCCTACTTTAGTATTTTTGGACACTACTTTGTGCTCAGTGCGAGCACCGCCTCTGTGGAAGAGACATGCATTATTAAAACCTCACTCTCTGGTGTTTCCTTGTTCCTGTTCATTGGTGAGCCCTGTGTGTGTTGTCCATGTCCGTTTTCTGTACATCTGTTGCAATGTTTGTGTTTATTTCTGCCAAAGATATGACTTTTTATCGTATACTCGACTTCTCTCTGGAGTTTCATCCCACTGTGTGTGTGTGTCTCACTCTCTCTCTCTCTTCAGAAACATGAGCTGTTGCTGAGAGCCTCAGTCAACTGTCTAAGCTCCCTGCTGGGCTTCCTTCAGAGGAAGAGTCCCGCTACAGGTACCAGACATGAGAGAGACATGTTTGGGAATGTGTAGTGTATGTAGGTTAGCTGTACATCTGCACGTGACCACAGAGATAGAAAGGGAAGAAAATATACAAATGTGTGTGTGAAAGAGAGACAGCGCCTGTGACAGTGTAAGTGCATGTGTACCTCATTATTCCTTCTCATATTATCTTCAACACTGTTTTGGCAAGTTTTTGGCAAGACGTTAACCATAATCGTGGTAACTGCACCAAAGCGAAATTAACCACAATTGATCTAGCATCCCATCTAATTGTTTTTCTCACCCCTGGGTTTATTTTCTGTGTGTGTCTTAGCAAAGTACGTGGCGTGTCAGCCGTGGAGTGGATTCCTCCTCTCCTGCCTGCTCAGCTCAGGAGAGAGCTGCCTCCTGCACCCTGCCATTCTCAGAGTCGTCACACTTGTGAGAGGTTTTACACACACACACGACTGAAATCGAGTATATCAAGTCTTGTGCACGGTTCTGACTGGTAATACAGATTAGATATTAAAAGGTATTAAAAGTTAATTTAGGTGATGAAAACATGGAAGCGGTAGAAGTATTCGTAACACAAGAATGGAGAGTGAAAGCACAATCTGAAAATGAAAATTAAAGCATGCATATTTTTGATTTGTTGTTCATTGAAATCAAGAGAGGAGATGCTGGTCACACGTTGATCTGACTGTCACACGCAAAGTTTCAGACAGATTTGTGGATTTTTACAAACTTGTAGCAGATTTAATTGATAATTATTGTTATTATTTGTATTGCTATAGATTATTTCTCTCTCTAATTCTTTCTTGATGATTGTCCATCCATCTGCGTTACCTGCGTTTGTTGCCCTCTGCAGCTCCTGCAGCACGGCGGCACCAAAGCGCTGTGGGAGCCTGACGTGCTCCAGGTGATTGAAGCGGTGGAGAGGAAGGGGCTGAAGGAGCTGAGCGAGGAAGCAGCACATGCCCTGAGGCTACTACTCACACAGGTACAAGCAGTTATGGTGTGCAACCACATACAATAACACTTGGAGGAGTGTGGAATCT
The DNA here is from genome assembly GCF_000972845.2 of Larimichthys crocea. NCBI lineage: Eukaryota > Metazoa > Chordata > Actinopteri > Sciaenidae > Larimichthys > Larimichthys crocea. The sequence continues at coordinate 27,278,447 of NC_040022.1, read as the reverse complement.
CACAAAACATGCTACAGACCGTCCGTCTTTATCTGTATCTGCGTTCGTCGGATGAATTAAGAGAAATCTGGTTCATACAAAGTTCAGCATCAGTCGGCTTCACACGGCGTTTACATCTTTTTAAAATTTTTTGGTTATTTGCTGTGAATAAACAGCACCGACAGCGAAATACAGAGACAGCAGGAAAAATGTGGACGAGGTTTGTTTATCCAAATAAAATACCAACATTCTGCACAGCAGCGCCGCTGCAGCAAAATACTGAATTACGACAGTAACCTCAGCGTGGGACCTCATCACACTTTACATAAATGTTTGGCTGAGAGCTCCAGCTGACTGAGAGCTCTAGTTTAACATTGCAGTTGTAAATACCAGCGCAAAGCGTATGGTCAGAAATCACCTGTTAGGTTTGAGGGGTGATGTCGGAGCTCTGTCCTTCTCTTTACCTGCTGCCTGGAACGGATCTCACACAAGCAGCCTCGTGCTTCGCCCACTCCACACCCCCCTTCATTCCACTCTTGTAATTGTATCATTAATGGTCGGGCACCATAATTGAAACAAAGCCGAGACTTACTGCTATCTCGTCGGGCTTGTCATCGGCATTAACTCAGTGACCCCCAGCTGCGAGTCGTAAATACCGTCTCCGCGTCCAGAATCATTGTTTGCGTCGTTAGTAATGATCTCAGAAACTGGATTTAAAATCCTTATTTACAGCCCTATTGACACAGACACACTTCAATTGTGTCTGGACCGTTAACTGCATCCTGTTCTGGGTCTACAGACCTCGTCTATCAAACGGATACTGTTGCATTCTCAGGGCAGCATGAGGCGCAGGAGAAAACACCAGCTCTTCTGACTGTCACTGATTAATAGTTTGCATTAGGAAGAGAAAAACTGAATAAATCACAACTCCTGCTGGCTTCTCAACCCGGGTAACAACCAAGACACACAAAGGACCCAACGGGCTGGTTTGCATTTATGCATTCAAGGAATAAACGAGGTCACCAAGTCAGGATCCTACTTGATTATGCTGTCTTAACTCTGGAAGCCAGTCAAATTCTACAAGAAGAAAGTCTCCACCCCTTTACCCCCAAAGTATTGAAGCTCATGCCTGTAAAGCTTTAGGTCAGAATGATATCTGTTCAGCTCTCTGTAGACATCTCGTTGCTTCCGGCAATTTGTTTGAAGATGATTTCACTCTCCTGCAAATACAAATTATGTGCATCAAGTCTCCGAGCTCCACTCAGCCTTCCACTGCTGATATCGGACATAAAGCCTGCTAGCCGTGTTGAAAAGTTGCTTTCAGCCTCTGCTGGTTGGTGGATGATTAATTAAAACGGTTCTGTAGTTGCTGTGCATATCCATCACAAATTAACTTTGATCTCACTGATGGAAACAGCAAACTCTCACAGAGTCACACTGGAAATCAGGACAAAAGCATGCCGAAGCGTTGGGAAAATTGCATTCTGAGAGCAGAGAAATGCCGTCGCGTGGCAGTGACACTTACACTCGTGTTTTTACTGCCGTGATAATAGAGGCCTCTGGGTTCGCACGTTCTCAGCGGTGTATTCAGAAATTGTGCAGTTAAGTTCATTTGAGTAGCACGAAAATAATATGGCCAAAATACCCGAGGCAGTACAGTTTATTGTGTAACTTCAAAAGCACATAGTAATTTCTAGCTTCCACCTGCAACAATATAATACTGTTTATACAAATATATTGAATTTAGAAGACACCGTATCAAAAGTGCAGACAGAAAAGATGTGTTAGAATTGTAAATTAATAATTTCTCTTATGTGGCACGAGCTCGTTACATTGTTATCTCATCAGAGTATTTCCCCCGGAAGATAGACGGCGTTGCTTTGCTTCAAATGCAAATATTCCCTGTGAACATTTTGCTCCCGCGTAAGTCGAACACAATGAACCGCGTCCTTGATGTTACCCTTGTTAGCTCTGCGGCAAACGCATTAAAAAAAAAAAAAGCCCATTGTGGTTTTTGCTTCGAGAGATCATAAAGACGCAGACGGAGCAGCAGCCACGTCCGATTTCTAAGAGACACGTCCAGTGTTTTGAAAGTAACTGTATACTGTTCAGTATGACAGACAACACTTCTCTCAAAAGTCGACACTGTGAGTTTTTTCTCCTCGGCTCAAATCTGTCACACTTAATGGTTTTCTCGATCTGTCTGTGGACTGATGTGAAATCTGTGAGGAAGTTCTCTGTGCACAATTTGACAGTGGTCCGGTATCATATCACTGTGAGTCCTGACATAACTGTAAACTACCTGTATCGTGCTGTGATGGGTTCACATCCAAAACAAAAATCCACAGTCACGTCAGGCAACAACAAACTTAACTCGCCATGACGTGATGTAACTAAACTAGACGATATAATATAGAATAAAACAGAACCACCAAGTGCACAGGTAAAAATGAAGTGTGCCAATTACCAGAAGTCACGGTGACTCAGAAATCTAAAGTCATGCATGCACGTCTTCAGGGTTATTTCCAGTTTTCCAGTCAGACCTATTTAGCTCGTGCTCGTCTTCCTGTCTCCGCCTGTATGTGTGTGTCTACATGATCAAGTGGTGTTAGGGGCTAAGCAGCGGTGAAGCTGCAGCTTGCACCGCATACTTAGTTTGCTCGTCAGATCAGAGCTCATGTTAGAGGGAGAGTCCCTTTTTGTATTTTCTAATGCTTGCAGACGTCTTCCAACATCCCCCCACGCAGCCTGAGACGTATATCCTGCGCATGCCATTCACTTGTTAGCCTCTCCATCTCCCCTTCTGTTCTTTGGCCCCCTCTCTCCTTTTCAATTTGGTCTCACCGCTCTAACTTCACTTCATTCACCTTCACTTCCCCCTTTTGCTCTTTTCAATTACCGCGCAGTGCTGGAACACTTTTTTATTTAATTTTTTTTTATTCTGCCCTTTCCTTCACCTGCCTGTTCTTGAAATCACGGAGTCACTCGATGGGAGCTGTTGCCAAATAAAAACATTTTTAACTTCACCGCTCACTTGTTGTGTATGAAGCTCCGACAGTTCAGCTTCTCTCTCTGGAAACATCTTTAAATTCTTTTTTTTTGTGACTACCCATCACATATATATTATTATATATTGTTATATATATATATATCGATGCAGCCTCGTTGGTCTCAAATCAAAAATTGCTTTTGTCAGAGTGGCATGCTGAGCTGAGCACTCCGACTGATCTTCACAACCCCGAAGTATTGAAGTAGACATTATCTATTCTGTCTGAACTCGCTGCCTTCACCATCTATTCTAATCCACACCAGTCCAGACAAAAGGTACATTAAGTCTTTCATCCCTTCAACCGACTGTAGCAGTGGTGCCCGAGAATGATGATTATGGTGATCGCGAAGAAGAAGATCATTTGCTTTAATAACAATATTCTCTGCAGCTCATAAGAGTATTGTGCAAGCACGGTTCTGATTTTGTTGCTCACAGCTCAGATCTCAGGTCAGACAAGCCGCGATCAAGTAATTCTGGATTCGCTCGCGTGCTCTGAAGTGACCTTTAGTCAGTCTCTGAACCTCCAACTCCTGCAGGGCAGCTGAGCGGTGGCTTTACAGAGCGTCGGCTGAGAGATTGAACAGTAATCCTTGTTTTCAAAGTCTCGTTTCTCCGCTGGGACTTCTCATAGCTGCTGGAAATGCTCTGTGACCTTTTAACTTCTATAAATATTTTGTTTCTTTGAGATTTTCGTCTTGTCGCAGCGTTCATTGTTCAAGCGCGCCGTTACATGTGCCGTATAGCTCTTTTTCCTACACATTTTTATCCGCTGCACGTGCCTGTCACAGCTCAGATATATTGTTTTTTTGAACTGCAGGAGAAGAGATTCCTGTGTTACTGACTTATTTAGCACTCGCGTCAGGTGCGTCTCCCTCTGCCCCCTCTGGCATGATGTAACTACAAACAAGAATTTGTAAAGGGTTTGAAATATACTTTCTATATTTTAGAACTTTCCTTTTCTCTGGTTCAAACATTGTACTTTATTTTCTGTCTCCCTCGTCACTGCCCATTAAACTTCATCATCATGTCCTCCATCTCTTCCTTCTGTTGTCGTCGCTCCCTCATTATGCTGCTTCTCTCCTCTCCATATATCTCCGGTTCGCTCAGATCCAGAGCGATGTCCTGCAGCCGCCACCCACGGAGGAGCACAAGCAGAGAGCGAGGAGCATGATGGAGTCCCTCGACCTGCAAACGTCGGCCGAGAGCCGCAGCCCCGGTTTGCCCGGCGGCGTCTTGTATCCCTCAACCTGAAGTGAAACACACTCATAAACACCTTTTAAACACAAAGACACACACGCTGCTTTATACATCACCTAAACACAATCTACACACTTTGAGCACACCGTACCGTACAGCAGAGCATCTTCATTGATTTTTTTTTTTTTTGTCTGTGTTGTGCTTTTCACTTAATCTCTTTGAAAGCGTGTCGTACAACACAGGGCCATTACTGTATTTCAGTCAGTCGGCACTTAAAGGCTCAGTACACTCTGATGCTGATTGACTCTCTCTCTCCCACACACACACACACACACAGTCATTCTTCCTTTCACCCACCCACACACTCTTGTACACTGAGTCCATGTCTGTTCAGTTTGATATTAGCTATTTTTGGATGCTGTCATATCACATTAATAGTAAAATAAATATCGGCTGTGATCAAAGCAGCAGCTTAAAAATACTATTTATGCACGTTAACGAACATTCGAGCAGAATTATAGTGAGTTATAGTTAAGCTGGTTTGCAACTCTCTCTCTCTCTCTCACACACGCTTCATCGCTCCTTAACTCTTGTCCTCAGGCATGTTGGAGACGTGTCCATCTGTCTGTCTGACTTCACAGTGAAAGCGAGCTGACGTTCCAGCTAACCGATATTATGACTGATGTTTTTACGCCTTCGGTTTGACAGTTTGTTTCGTTGTTCAGTTATTGTTACGTTTTTTCAGAACCAAGCTGATTTGTTTAAATTTGGTGCCGGTCAAGGTGAAACCTCGGGATTGGGATAGCCTCGTCTTTACCGTTACATTAAAGCTACTTTTCAATCAAACGCTTGTTTTTCTGGAGCTCTTCTAGGGCTGCAAACAAAAGTGTGCAAAGGAAGCAAAGGCACTTTAAAGGTCCAGTGTGTTACGAGAAGAAAAACCCTTGAATAAGGAGGAGTGGATTCAAAGTATCAAAGTTGAATTTATTATTCTTGTACAAGAAGGAGTGTTTAACGGTGCAACACACAAGAGGGGTTACAGAGAAAAGGCTCCTCGAGGAGCTCTAACAGTTGGTTCTTATACAATTTCCTTAAAACGGGCTTTCTCGGACACCTCCCCACTGACAGTTTCCTTTTTTGGTAATGAACATTATGTTTCTTGTCCAAAGTGACACTTCCCTTAACCTGTCTCTCTTGTCCTTGAACTATTTTTTTAATGATCTCTCCCTGCCAGCCTCAGTAAACACATGCCAGATAAAGGGAAGTGGACGAGACATGCAAAAGACAGAAAACACACACACACACTCTTTATAGGAGTTAAAACATCTGCACCCCAGTATAATCCTAATTTTTATAACGCAGTGTGCTGAGGTTTCAGATTGGAACCAACTGAAAGCCCCTCGCCTCTCTCTCTCTCTTCAAGTAAAACGCAAAAGATGCGATGTACATATAAAAGTCTCTGCTAAGGTAACAAAAACATAATAATTGTTATTTTCAGGTGATTATACGCTCATGAAAAAGTGGTTGTGATTATAATATTCAATTTCTGTCAATAGATACCCTGAAATGTTACACTGGCCCTTTAAATAAAGGTATTTCTCAGGTGTTATTGTTTCCTGCAATGATTTAATACACTAGACTATCGTTTTGTTTTCTCAAGATCTCAAATGAATTATCTCGTTATCACGGGAAAACGGGTGGAATAAAATGTTTGTATGTATGACCCTTTAGGGCTTCCGTACATTAACACCTGAGAAATACCTTTATTTAAAGGGCCAGTGTAACATTAAAGGGTATCCATTGACAGAAATTGAATAATATCACAACCATGTTTTCATGAGTGTATAATCACCTGAAAATAACAATTGTTATGTTTTGGTTACCTTAGAGACTTTTATATGTACATCACACCTTTTGCGTTTTACTTGAAGAGAGAGAGAGAGAGGCGAGGGGCTTTCAGTTGGTTGCAATCTGAAACCTCAGCACACTGTGTTATAAAAATTAGGAGGTGTTTTAACTCTTATAGAGAGTGTGTGTGTGTGTGTTTTCTGCCTGGATGGAATAAAATGTATGTCTGACCCTTCAGGGCTTCCGTACATTAACACCTGAGAAATACCTTTATTTAAAGGGCCAGTGTAACATTTGACAGACATTGCTGCAGATACAACAGTGAATATTATAAATTATATTTACTTTTAATTACTAATAACTCATTTTTTTTTTATAAGAGCACTAAAGCATTTTGGTGTAAAGAGCACGTGAGGGAGGAAACACGCGAGGGAAACGGAACGCACCCCCCTTAACGCTGACTCGGTGGTGCCTCCCTTTGAATCCTCCGTGTGGAAACAAACCTCCTCCTCCTCCTCCTCCTCGGTGTTTGAGCGCCCGCTGGCTGTCATTCGTCCAAAGACGGAGATCCAGCCGGTGCGATCGTCGTGGCGCTGGCGGAGTGGTGGAGCAGCGAGAGCCGCATGTAAATGAACACCTCCACCTCCTCCAGCACCTCCTTCACCTGAGGATCTCCACGCGGGGCAGACTGTGACTTGTCCCGTCATCATCAGAGGAGAAGCAGCTCGCCTCGTGCAGGAGATAAAGAGGTTAAACTGCACTACTTTTCTTTTTTTTTTTTTTTTTTTTTTGTAACGTTGTCCGATAATCGCTGCCGTGTGGCGCCCGACGTCTCTCTGCTCCAACACGGTGAGTTTTGCTGCGATGATCCGATCTGTCGAGGAGCGACTTCAAAAAAAAAAATACTTAAAAAGCGTAAACCCTCCTCCTCCTTTTCCTCCTCCTCCTTTTTCTGGAAGTCTTCCATAAATAAATGTGATGTATTAACGCGGAGTAGATCACCAACAGATGTGCATCGTGTTTTTATTTTTTATTTTACTAATTATGGAGAGCAGCAGCTGAAGGGGAAACGTGGGTCAGGTAATGAGAATCATGCAATCAATTAAAGCAATCTGTAAATTGATGGTCCACATGACAAGCCTTCGTCCAGATTCTGCTATCATCATCATCATCATCATCATCACCATTACGCATGTCAGCGGTGCCTCTGCCTTGAGTGATAACCGGAGAGGAAGAGCCTCAGCAGATGCAAGAGAGAGAGAGAGAGATGATGTGTCAGTCCTTGAACCTCAAACCTCCCCCAGCAGCAGAGAGAGGGAGAGAGAGAGGGAGGTGGGGGGTGTAATCTGGATCCTGCTCCCCTGATGGGCATCAAGAGTTGAGTTTTGTCTCTTGAAATACAGAGTTGTTGGTTTTTTTGCCTCGTCCGGTGGGATTGCAGACCGCATGCATCTTCACAGGGTCTGCAGCACGACTTATCCTGACAAAAGCTGGAAGCTGCATCTCCCACACACAGGAAATCAAAACTTCAGCCTCTCTGCTGCTACGTGGAGATCGTTGTTGGCACACAGAAGGGGAAAAAAAAAAAAATCTTCCTCCTCTTGCAGGCTGAAGAGATTTAAACCGGTTTACACGCCTCACCTCAGGGCGAGTGGCACATTGTGACAGAGCAGATCTGAAGCTGAGCATCAGTGAGAGGAAATCCATCCATCCATCCAGTCTGGGGATGTGAAGGCACACTTGTTGCAAAGTATTAGTGTGTGTGTGTGAGGAAGGATGAGCTCCTCGTTCCTGTCCTGACCACAGGTGGATTTGGATTACCTGTCAGAGATCTTCCCCTCCTGTAAGCAGCCGAGCTCACGGATAACATTGTCACAGTCTGATTTGATCAGTGTAATCTGATCTCAGATGCTTTACCACTTGATTTTTAAAAAAAAGAAGCCGGTCGTCCCGTGTAATTACGGCTCACGGTTAATGGATGCATTCAGACTCTCATTCCTGTGCTGCCCATGCCACATTAGAGATGATTGATCCACTCTTAATGCCCTTACTTACGCCACTTCTTAAAGTCTCAGCACTTCGCCCTATTGCACGGAAACATTAACAGCTGCTTGGATATATATATACGTCCACTGCCTTAAATTGTGCCAGTGGCAATAACCTTTTTGCTCGTAAATATCTGTCAAGAGCTACATGGCCCACAGGAACATCAAATAACCCAGACGAGCCGCCGCCGCTGCCACGGGGGAGACGAGGCCCCCTTCTCCTTGGCTGTTATCTAGAAATATTGAGGCTTTTCGACCAGCACTTAAGGATATTTAGTGCAGCATTTCTCAGAAAGCCGGGAAGCGACCCAAAAGATGTTCTCAGAATGCACAAATTGGCCTTAATCGAACATTGTCTTCGCTCAGCTTGTCTTCGGGAACACTTGTTTCCTGCTGACGCTGTGAGAAAGAGGAAAAAAAAAAAGTTGTCCTGCAGTTTTTATTTTGAAATAAGAGACTCCTGGCCTGCAGATACTGACACTTAAAGCAGCAGCAGCAGCAGCAACAAAAGAGAGTTTGTCAGCTTTCCGGAGTAATATCTTGTGATCTACTTTTTAAAGATGAGTCTTTGGACAGATGCCACGATGTTGTGAGGATGGGTTGTAAAAGCGGAGGAAGTTTAGTGTGTTTATAACCGCTCTGAGAGAGGGATGGTGTACGAGCCTTTCCCCTCAGTCTAAATTAACATTCACACCCTGAGACATTTGCTCACTTCCTTTTACATTGAAGAAGAATCTGCAGCCGGGCTTGTAAAGATTAATTCTATCAGTGCAAACGCAACTCCCCGGTGCTCATTATCCTCTTGCACAGCCTTCCTCCTCTTCTGTCTTGCACTTGCTCTCCTCTTCTGTGCGACTTTGTGTTTTAGCGCTGCGTCTTTTGCAAAAAAAGTTAAGATGAAATATTCACCAGGAAAGCTGTTGTTTCCCTGCAGGGTCCGCTTACTCCTCCGAAAGCCCCTTAACGCCCCTCCATTCATCTCTTGCCTCCCACATCTCACAGTTTGACTCTCCTCATCTCCCCCCCTCCCTCTCTCTGCATCCCTCTGGTAGTATTCATAGATGAAGCTCTTGTGAAATTATGCATGAATTATGTCTTGTAGCTTCTTCATCAACATTGTCCTCCCTTCCTCCGGGTTACTTCTGTTTTCTGCTTAACTAGTTTTCTTTAAAAAATCTGGCTCTCATGTTCATTTGACTATTTGCAGTTGTTGCATTTTTATCTGCTCCCTTGTAGGTCTAAAAAGCCTGAGAAGGAAGCTGTAGCTCAACTATAGTGACCAAAGGAGAGGAGAGGAGAGGCAGGAGCAGGGAGAGATTCTGGTACAGAGATTGTAAATGTTTCTCCAGGGATTACGCAAGTGCCAGACATCAGATGTGCCTTTTTTAGAGGGAACATAAGGAGGATAAGCCGGCTACCCTCTAGTGTTACATATTGACCACTTATTCCCAGCATGTCTCCGAGAGGATCACCAGAGAGAGCGCTTTTCTCTCGCAGCGTTGGAAGAAGAAAATATGGCTTCGTGATTTTTAAGAAATCTGTTTCAGTGACGGTTCAGTGTTTTTTAAATGAAGGTATCAGGAGGCGATGTGTTCAGTGTGACAGTGTGTGTGTGTGGAGGAGAGTCTCCTGCAGCCTCGGGACAAATCCAAATCACACAAATCTCTGCTAATGTTCTGATGCTGAATGTGCTGCATGTCTCACTGCTTGGTCATCTCCTGTGTTCAGGACACAGCGCCTCTCTGCCGACACCTGCTGACCATGTGGAGCGTGTGCGCAGCGGTCCTGGCACTCGCCGCCGCCGTCGCCCTCGGCTCGGCGGACTCGGACGCACACAGGCCGAGACACGACTCCAACCTCGAGATCTGTATCCTTCTGCTGTTAGAGCCGCTGCCAAAAAGCACAGGCTGAAGTGTCAACTTATGCATGCTGATGAATATGTGCCCTTTTTTTTATTTAATAACGTAACAGATGGGTGCATGTTTGAGCATTTGTGTTATGCCCACATGAAGAGTGTGTGTGTCCTCCTGACCTCCTTTTATCAGACAAGCGGCTGTTTGAGACCAAGAGGAAAGATCAGCTGAACGCGCTCAAGAATCTGGTAGAGCTCAACGACATCAATCAACAGTACAAGATCATAGACATCATGCTCAAAGGACTCTTCAAGGTGTGTGTGTGTCGGCAGCAGCAGAATCGACTTGTACGTATGTTTAAAAAAACAGGAGCAACAGTTCTTCCCGAGAGCTCGGCGTGCGTTCCCGTGCTCTCAGCAGATTGAGGGATAAGAAGGTTCGCAGCCCGGCAGAGAATCAAAAGCTTCAAATCCAATGATCACATTCATCAGCAGGTTTCCTCGCATTCATTTGAATGTTAATTCAGACTCAGCTGCTTGGAAGTGCCACTCAAGCCCCGAGCTTTGCTTTACAGTACGCCTCAGCTTCCCAGAGGGTGGTTATCTATGCATCCTCATGCCTCTCAAGGACGACTAGCCATGGTCTACCTACAGTGGCTGAAATACATTGTCAGCGTTTTCATAGCGCTGTGTGTGTGAGAGAGAGAGAGAGAGTGCTTAACAGCGCTTCTACTTGTATCTCTTCTATACACAATCCCCATAGATGCTGCACTGACTCTCATCTCTGTCTGTGCCTTTTTGTGCATCGGTGTCAATGTCGGTTTTTATTCACAAGTGTGGTGAAAAAGACATGTTGTTTAAAAGACAATAGTCCAAACATGTTTAACTTTAGTATCTAAACCACTTCTTCTCTTCAAAACCCGATTATTCGGGGAGGTCGTAGCGTAGTGGGTTAAGCGGCCGCCCCGTCTGTAGAGGCTTCAGTCCTCTATCTTCAGCTGTACTATCAATAAAGGTATAAAAGGCCCAAAAAAAAATCTTGGAGAAAAAAATCAACAACTTATTCCAACCTCTTATCGTGAAGCAGACTCGTGTAAATTCATGTTTGGGGAATTTAAATAAAAGTTACCGAGCTGTTCATCCAGGGAAGATGTATTTGGAAGACGTTGAAGAGTGTAAACCAGAATAATAATTAGAGTAGCGTACAAAAAAATCACAGATGCTCACACGCTGAAGACTTTTATACTGTTACAGTGTTATGAGGGGGCGGGGCTATGCTCAGGGTGGCCTCAGTGTGTCATTGAGCCACCCTTTAGGACCGCCCCCAAAAAACCTAGACTAGACTGAAAACTGGTTCCAGAACACACAGTGCAGAGCAAATAAATCAGCGTGTTGAACTGTTTTTTTTATGATTCTCAGGTGCTGGAGGACTCGAGACAAATCCTGGTTTCGGCCAACATGCAGCCTGATGACCCTTTCCCGATGGACGATAAGATCAAAGAAGGTCTGGTCTGTTTTTTATCCAGCAGCATCTCCGATATGTTTCCACTCTGATTGTCCTGTTCTCTGTTACTGCCTCTAAAAGCTTCACCTCTGTCGGCCTCTCCTTCCTCCTGTCCTTCCAGTCTTTGAGTGCCAATAATATCAGCTTTCTGTCTGCTGCACTTTTCCCTTTTTGTTCTGTTGATCAGCATGTTCTCTGTGATTTGTCAGCACAAATATGATCAAAAATTGCCCTCCTGTTTTTATTTCTTCTAATGTACTTCCTCCTTTTCTATAATTCTCTGCAGCTTATTCCCACGTGGTGGAGAATACGGCGTTTTTTGGCGACGTGGCGTTGCGTTTCCCCCGCATCGTCCACCACTACTACGACCGGAACTCCGACTGGAGCGGCCTGCTGCGCTGGGGGCTGAATTTCTGTAACCAGACGGGGGTTTTCACAGGAGGAGCCCACCAGCATGTCCTCACACTCGTAAGTCCAGACAGTCTCGATCAAACTGCAGCAAGAGCATGAAGAAAAAGGGGTTCTAGCTTTGGATGCCGGCTGTAAAAACCCTGCGTTTGACTAGTTTATTGGCTGATTGAACATGGACCGTATTTAAAGAAGTAATGTGGTTTCACACTAAAAGCTTTTAGGGTTTACGTTGACTTTAATACTGATGATCAGGTCCGTTTAGTTTGCAGATTTCTGGATGTTTGAATTTGAGGAAAAATCTTCTATAAGATGATGCATTAACTTTTAGTGGAAAGAAATGAACAGAATCAGTGTTGGGTCAAACGGTAGTGGTGTAAATATGACCATCATAGTTCATGTAATATACTAGAAATGAGAGATTTTTGGTGCAATCTGCAGTCAGTGCACTGTACCGTCCTCGGTGTCAGCTTAATAGCCCTCTGCTCATCGCTGCAAAATGTGTCATTCGCCATCAAATCTGCCCGCGGTGCGTCGTGACCTTTTGTGAAACTCAAAAAGAGCCGAGCAGATAGCCTCTTTAATGTGTAGGTTAATGAACTAAACTCTTGCAGGATTAATCTGTGACCTTAGCAATGTGCCAAGAGGATTATATAGTGGATTAATTCTTCCACTTGAAGCAGGAGCAGCAGCAGTTGAGCGCCCTCAAAGTGTGCACCCAGCCCTCACTTGTGCCTTTTTTAGTAACCCCGGCTCTTTAACTTCGCCTGGCTCGTGGTGTCTAAAAGCCAAAATGAGAAGATGCATTACCCAGAAGAAATGTCGATTTGTCTGGAACCGCTTGCCAAAATGCATCAAACTGCCTTTTAGCCGTAGAATAGGTGATGTGACAGCGTCTCATTTGTATTCCTTATCTCTTTTGAAGAAATGATGATGTGCCCCCTAACCCTCTATTCTTGTCTTTGTCATTTGTCTCCTCCGCTCATCTTTCAGATGTCACAGGAGCTGGGAATAACGGAGAAATCCCCAGACTTTACAAACCCGTACCGCACAGAGAGAGACGACGTGAGTAAGATCCCCATCAGCATTAACAGTTGATGGGGAAACTCCACTAGATGCCACTTAACAGCTGCTAGTAGTCACCCAGAAATCACCGTTTAAGCCCCAGGAGGGGTTAGTTACACTTTCACGACCAGCGACAACAGTAACACAGATGGATCTTTGTCTCATCAGGTGCTCCACACTGCCGAGGCTTTCCAGAAGATCCTGAGGGAGGAGGAGAAGAGGAGGAGGAAAGAAGAGAAGAGGAAAGAAATCAGGAAAGGCCCACGCATCTCTCGCTCCCGCACCGAGCTATAGCACTGCACCTCAGTGTTTGTGGAGAGCAGGGACCAACAGAGAGAGAGAGAGGGAGAGAGAGAGAGGGGGGATGGAAGCCTACGCACAGTCCACAAGGGGTGGCTTGACTTGTAGACTCCGATGACGGTGAAGTACAAAAAAATAAAAGCCAGGTGCTCTGTTGTAAGACGGGAGAGAGAGAGGGAACTTCAGAGTGACACGATAACGGTAAAAGTGGAAGTGGAGGTTGAGTCAGTCTGTGACGAAAGCCTGAATCGCTGCACACTTACAGTGATTTATCATTTGGAAATCTTTGTACGAGAGGCGAAAGCTGCCTCCGGGAAGAGGAGTCGATAAGGGTACACACACTTTTTTTGATAACTTGAGGATTACATAACTGTACTTTTGGAATATCATTAATTTTAGTCTAATAAATTTGCTTCGAACCTTTGCAGAAACCTCACTGTAATTGTGTCTGGTCTAAGATTTAACGTGTCTAAAACTCATACGCTTCAAATCTTGTGTGGTTGCCAAATATAAATTTGACCCCATCTCGTTAAATTTGGCCGGTTTCTGGTTAGTTTACGCTTGAATCGATGGTTCTGTTTTAGTTTTGATTTGTTTGAGAGATTTCCAGAGAGATGTTTGTGAATAGGCAGATTCATGTTCTTACTGCTGCTCCGAGTTTAAAGGACACATCTATAAACAGTATAACGGTATATATCGATTGGTTTGAACTCTTCTTTTATCACCATGATCGTCTGTGAATTTTCCTTTTCCATATTTTTGTAATCTCTTGTAAAGCAGTTATCATTCCGCACCAGTATCTCTGTCTGTTTACCTTTATTTGATCACGTCAACCAGACGGACAGTACGACCCTCCATCCTGCAGCCCTGCACCTGTTTCTGTGTTTAAATATTTTTTATTTCGGATTTTTATGATTTTTTTTTGTTGACAAAACGACATATTTTAATGGTTTAGATCTATGGAATTGAGATTGATGTAATTTTGAAATAGTATTACGACTGTTATTAAAAAAACAAACTATATGTATATTCAGAGAAAGAATATCATTGCTGCAGAATGAACAAGCCATTTTGTTATCAAATCTAATGAAATAAAGTGACTCTGATATGTACAAAAAAAAAACTCAACTTAATATTCCTTCATTGTGTGTGTGTGTGAGTGAGTTAGCAGAAACTCAAACAATCAATAAATTAGGATGTTATAATCTACAAACCCTTACAAAATATAGACTCAGTGACCATTGAAACTGTTTGCCATAAAAGAGAATAGGTAGAAAGAACAAAAAGAATTTGTATCCACTGTGACACAGGAGAAGTACAGACACTTCCTCACAAATTGCCCCAAATACAAAGAAATCAGAAGAATTATTTCCCAAATTTAAAGAAAAAATCCCCGACTTCCTCACCCTCCAACAAGACGAAAGTATTTTAGGAAATGTTTCAATGTAAGACTGTTAATTGTTTATATGTACTTTATTAATACTATCTCTATTTTCATTATCACTTATTTTATTGTTTATTATTTTACGCACACACACACAATTCTCTTAAGTTTTATTCTATTTATATACAGGGGGGAAAGTTAGGACAATTCCAAGGGCCCCCAAAAAATAGGTAAACACCAATATAAAATGATTAAACCATCATCATTGAGTATATATATCTCAAATATAATAATGAAACTAATTATCTCTTTGTGTTTTGGGCAGTAAAAGTTAAATAAAAATTTACGGTGGCTTTTAATCTTGCATCAAATAGTGAACCTGTACGCAGACTTGCATGCATGTACAAATCACCAGCAGTAAATATTGTGCTAGTACTAGTATTGAACTACAAGTTGCAAGCCTTTAATTAGAGTTATGTAAAGTTTTTGATGGGATAGTTAGATCCTAGAGATGTGGGGACATCAGCTGCACAGAGGGGGCTTAACTTCACTTATGAAGTGTATTTTTGTTGTGTTTAATTTACTCTTTATGCTTTAGCATAAAAAAGTCTGTGTGACATCCATGCAAATAAAGTGAATTTGATTTGATTTGAATTGAGAGAGATCAGCCAACAGAGATCAGCCAACAGAGGGCAGACAGCAGACAGCAGACAGCAGAGTTTGGACTTTGGACTTTGTGCCAATGTTTTGAGGCCTCCGCAGAGTCTGAGCTCACAGCAGCCTGTCAGCTTCGAGGCTACATCCAGGAGATGAAAACAAAAAGAAGAGACTGAAAGATGTCTAACGACGTGGACTCAGGTATGCTGACCTGTCCACGTGACACCTGATTGTTTTTGTTTTAAGTTAGCACCGTGCTAAAGGTAGCATGCTGATCAGTTAGCTGTTGTTAGCCGGTTAGCACATGAATAGCGATCGCAGCGTTGAATTAAGGATTTAAATATGATCTCTGATCTTCAGTTTCATGTTTGTTAACATCTGAGTTATAAACAAAAAGCCATCTAGCGGGTAACGCTAGTTATTCCCCCCTCCGCCGGTGTTTCGGGTTAACGAGCGACGCTGTCAACTGGTGTCCCGTCAGGCGGAATGTAGCTATGGTAACGCGAAAATACGTAGATGTCCTGGTGAATTTAACTTTGTTTAGTGTTTTTATTAACGTGAAAATAATCAGTACATTAGAAAAAAACACCTGTCACCGTCTATGGTGTCTGTTTGGCAGCTACGTATTCTCTGTCCTAACCGCAGAGGCATTCGGCTGAAGGTCACAAGTTAACACGGTCGCTCGTCTAACCGAAACACCTGCTAACTTGTTTGTACCGTTAGCTCCCTCCCCCCTCCCCACCGCCGGTGTTTCGGGTTAACGAGCGACGCTGTCATCTGGTGTCCCGTCAGGCGGAATGTAGCCATGGTAACACGAAGATACGTAGATGTCCCGGTGGATTTAACTTTCTTTAGTGTTTTTATTCACGTTAAAATAATCAGTGTCTGTTTTGATAGCTACGTATTCTCTGTCCTAACTACGGCAACCGCAGACGCATTCCTCTGAAGGTCACCAGTTAACACGGTCGCTCGTCTAACCGAAACACCTGCTAACTTTGTTTTTAACGTTGGCTATTCATTTGTTTCCGTCCAGAGCCTTCCTGACAAACGCCTGTGACATAAAACAGCAGCTAGTGAAGACAACAGACGTGTCGAATCAGGATATTCATAGTTTCTATCAGCCTGTGTAGTTGTAGGAAAGCTGATCATATGAAATATAAAATAAAATATGAAACATCGATGGTCTCATCCAGTTTCTGCTGTGCAGTTTTTCCTCCAGGGGACAAGGAAGTGAAAAAGGAGCCACCAGACATGGAAGGAGACAACGAAGGAGACGACTCTGAACCCGGATGCAGCGAGGAACTCAGGCTGGTCCTCATCGGAAAGACCGGATCTGGCAAGAGCGCGTCAGGAAACACCATCTTGGGCCGAAAGCAGTTCCTGTCCCAGATCAGCGCCAGCTCCGTCACCCAGATCTGCCAGCTTGGGAGCGCCGAGCTCGCCGTGGAAGAGGATGCTGCTGCGAAGGAGGAGGAGGAGGAGGAGGATGGAGAGACTGTCACACAGAGGAGGAGGAGGAGGAGGAGAGTCACGGTGGTTGACATGCCAGGTTTTGGTGACACTCATCTCAGCGCGGAGCAGATTCATGCTGAGATAGCTAAATGTGTGTCTCTGTCTGCACCCGGGCCTCATGCTTTCCTCCTGGTGGTGCCGATAGGACGATACACAGACAGCGAGAACCAGGCCGCCTACGAGCTGGTTAACATGTTTGGGGAGGATGCACTCCGTCACCACACCGTAGTTCTTTTTACCAGGGGTGATGACCTGGAGGGCGTAGCAATTGAAAAGTATCTGAGCGAGACTGCACCTGCTGGGCTTACAGCTCTGATCAACAGGTGTGGGGGCAGGTACCATGTGCTCAATAACAAAGATCCCAGTGATTCAGCACAGGTTCAAGAACTCTTAATGAAGGTGGAGGCGATGGTGAAGCAGACTAAACAAGGGTTTTATACCAACAGGGTGTTTTTAGAGGCGGAGGCTGCCATTAGGGAGGAGCAGAGAAGGATGTTGAGGCAAGCAGAGGGGGAGGAAGAAGGCGGAGGCGACAGCAGCGTGGAAAAACAGGCTCAGCTTGCAAAACGGAGGAAGTGTGACTTGGAGTCGGACAGTACTAACAGAGGAGCACAAGGGGTCAGGAGGCGGAGGGAGTTAGAAGCAGGGAATGAAGAGGGTTTTAGGGTGGAGAGATGGACGGAGGAGAGGAAAGGAAACCCCTTCAGCCTCATGAGAGACAGAGTTAGGGACGGGATCAGAGGCCGGCGCAGCAGGGCCGTGAGCAGGCGACAGTCTCTCTCCTTGTTTCGCACGAGGAGGGATGCTGCGCTCTCCGCCAAGGTCCTGGAAAGAGTCAAGATCCTGGTGGCTGCCGGGGCAACAGGCATGGCGGTCGGTGCGATGTTTGGGGCGGCTGCCCCTTTAGCAGCTGCAGCCGGGGCGTCTCTTGTGGGGAACTCGGTCGGCTTTGCTGCGGGTCAGTTTGCTGGGATGTCTGTAGCGGGAGGCACGGGTGTCGGAAAAGCCGTGGGTGCCATAGTGGCGGCAGCCTCAGGGAAAACCGCATTGGCTCTGGGGGCGGCAACGGGTGGAGTTTTGGGTGGTTCTGTTGGAGCCGTTGCTGGTGCGGAGGCAGACAGTCCTGGAGAAGGCGCTCTGGATGCCTTAGGGCAAGTTAGTCTCATAGGGGCATCTGTTGTGGGGGTGGCAGCAGGCGTGGGAGGCACCATGGGAGCTGGTGCTGCTATAGGTGCAGCTCTGGAGGGAGCAGCTGTAAGCACAGCAGCCCTCGGCGGAGCTGAAACTGCAACTCTCGGTGTAGCAGGTGTAGCCAATGCTTCTGTAGTGGCCACTGTAGGAGGCGTAGCTGCAGGTGGTGGGACTCCAGGTGCTGCAGCAGGAGCAGCCTTAGCCCAGGAGGTGGCTGTGTGTGGGTTAACCGGACCCGGCGTGGTGTCAGTAGCAGGCAGGGCGTCGAACTCCTGGGACACAACATCACGGATCCTGACTGCAGTGGCTGAGATAGGCAAGGCGGCGGCAGGCATCGCCCTGGCTGGCGGTCTGGTGGTGAAGGTGGTGAAGGAGAAAGTCAGGTGTGGCACAGGAACTACAGAAGCCAGTTACACAGAGAAGAAGTCTTACGAGGTCTACTGGAACAAATAAATACAGGCCGAATGAGAACATGAATTTGATCATATAATTAGATCATATTCTTTCTTGCCTTACTGACGTCGCACCAGACTCCACAGTAGCTTCCCTCGGTGACAGATATTGCTTTTAGCATGGAAATGCAAATCAACCTCAAAGATACACATCTAGCAGCCATAGCAACGTAATAAACAGAACAAGATCATATGAACATCATCATAAATTATAATAGATGAATCATAATTGCAAATGTTGCGATTGCAAGACAAATGTCGGAGCTGGTTGAGGCTGGTGAATGAGTTCAGTGACATTTGCAACGCTTTGTGGGACATTCAGCGGAGGATGTCGGGTACACAGTCTCCTTTTTCCCCCGAGCACATGTTTCTAAATCGATTTTTATAAGGTCGTGATTCGTCCTGCAGTCGGTCGGTTTGGATCCAAACCAAACGCCTTCATGCACATTTTATAAAATAAAAAATAAAAAATGCAGAAACTTCACTTCTGGGAACTCGGCTACTTAAATTTGGGTCGTCACAGTTCAGTTGTGAAGTTAAATGAACGACATGATTTACATAAAAGTTTCTAATTTTTTCTTTCTAAAGAAAAATCACAAAACTCTAAGAGGTACTTAAAAATCCTCCATATACCAGTGTTTGCTGAGAGTGAGATTAATGTAATTAGTCTTTTTATTGCAGTAATGAGTGTTGAAGATGAACAAAAGGACTGAAGCGTTTAAAAAGCACTTAAATGCTGAAGTGTTGGTGCAGGCAGCGTGTGGTTGCATTGTAATATTTCACGTCCTGTAACAAGTTTGCAGTTAAGTATTGTATTTATTGATTTTGATGAACCACTACCACCTGTTTTCAACTTCTGCAAATGTATTAGTGTGATGAATCTGCTGCGGTGAAATAAACAACAACAAAAAGAAAGACTGTTCTTCTCATGTCTCGTCTTCTGTTGTTGAGTCCTTACCTTTTTCTATGGCACTTTATTTTATTAGAAAAAACACAAGCACATATTCTAAAATAACTCCGGTTACACTTTGATCTTTAAGTACATAAAGATTAAAAATAAAATAAAAACTATACACACATAAAAAGTATACTACGACAGATAATGAAATAAATATGGTTTATACAGCAGGTTGCATTATGTACATGAGGTCGATATGAACGTAGGCACAACATGATTGAGTATGAGTGGAGATAAAAAAAAGAAAACTATAGAAAAAGTAAAACATAGAAATCATTTTTTAAAATCATTTTTTAATATACAACTGCTTTTCTTGAGTAAAACATATGTGTTGCTGCTTTTCAAAGCCAATAAACCAGAAAAATCTCAAATCTGCCGAGCTCAAATGTTGTTCTTTTATTTATGAATTAGTCTGTTGATGCCAGGCGAACTTTTCGAAAAGTTCAATGGACAGTAGGACTGAGTTGCATGAATTTTATTTTTACTGACCACAAAACAGAAATATACCGTCTATGCTGCCACATTGCCATATTTATAGTTATACTGATCATTTTGTTTACACTGTGCATATTCCCTCCCTCTGCAAACCCAACATCTGCCTGCAGCACCATACACACCCTCCTCCATTCACCTGACTGTCCACTCTGTCTGTCTCACCACCATGGAGAGCAGAGAAACTCTTTACCCCCCGTCATAAGGAACATCAACTCACTCTCACAATTCAAGTCTGCACTTAAAACCCGCCTGTTTAAAAAAAAAAAACTTTTCCATCTGATTCAATTGCATTGTCCTATTTTATTTATTTTATTCTTGTAATTTGATACTTTTATGGTTCTTTTTGTTTGTTTTTATGTTATTTGCTGTCTACTCTCATTTATTGTAAGGTGTCCTTGGGTGACAGAAAGGCACCTATGAAATAAAATGTATATATATATACACATGCAAGAAGTAAATAGACACTATATATATATATATATAGGTGTCCTTGGGTGACAGAAAGGCGCCTATTATTATTAGAATTATTACTATTATATGTCGGATGATATAGAAGTTAAATAGACATAGACTTAGAGACTATAGAGAGATAATATAGATATATATAATAGATATATATATATATATACCACACACACAACACACACACACACAATATATATACAAATACATATATATCTATATAAGAAAAGTTAGCCTCTTTCAACTCTTTCAATGGACAGTTGGACTGAGTTGCATGAATTGCATTTTTACTGACCACAAAACATAAATATACTGTTGTATAATAGCAGGAAAACACAAGTCACTTGCATGAACATGTCTGCAGTGTTTATTAGATTGTATTTATTTATAAGGAGCTGGGTCTCCCTGATGACGCTCCCTGTGTTCATGGAGGCAGGGGGCGCGGTTTATTCAAATAACACTGAAACTTCTGATGGTTGACGTACTATCAGACCACGGTGAAAACGCCGCTCTGATTGGACGATGACGACTGGGTTCATGACAACAACAGCTCGGCCTCAGCCAATCACAGCCCGCCTTGGGCCACTGACTCTGTTTGTGAATGACGTAAGGGAGCGTGAAACAAGATGGAGTCGCGTTAAGCAGAAACCTATTTCTGATGAGTTCATCGACGCTGAGTTCGCCTCCTCCGAGGCTGCGCTGCCGTTTTATAATCATCCAGTAACAGGATAATCTTTACGAGGAGATAAGGCTGTCCTAGGCGTCGCTTCGCCGGGGTTTTGTTGCCTTTTCCCCCTCCCTCCTCCTCCTCCTTCTTCCTGCGACCCCTCCGGTGACAGCCGGGGAGGCGAGGCGGCTAACGGGCAGGATGGACGGCGGAGAGTACATCTCCACCATGGAGAGCATGGACACGACGTTAGCGGAGCTGGGAGACGAGTTCACCCTGGGGGACATCGACGGTGAGTGAGCCGGCCTGTGTCCGCTCATCCTGCTGTTTATAACTCAAAGTTTAAACATATTTATTAACCCTACAGCTCCTAATACGCTGTTTCTTTCCACTACTGTGTGTTTTATTCACTTAAATCAGCTAGATATGTTTAGATTTACTTGCAGACTTGGGGGAGCCGGGGATCGAACCCGCGACCATCTGACCCGCTCTACAATTTATTGTTGCACCTTGCACATCAGCTTTTTTTTGCAAGCTGTCATGTCAAACATCCCTTTCACAATCCATAATTAGTGTATTAGGATAACATGTTGGGCTTTTATCAGAATCAGAAATACTTGAAAATGATTTTTGTTGCATCATCCAGGTATACAAACAAACAAAAACAACACATGTAAACAAGTAACCATCTATTACAGAACTATATATAAAAGGTATATAAAAGATCAGATTTACAGTTAAATAATGTGCAACAACTGCAAAATAAATAAATAAACTGCAGTCATTTAATTACTGTGTGTCTAAATAATGAGCCTGGGTTTAATGATAACTTCAACATCAACTTTATTTATTTATTTATTTGTTTGTTTGTTTGTTTATTTAGCACCTTTCATACAGACTTATAGCCCAAAGTTCTTCACAGAGCAGATTAAAGACAGAAATAGACAACAACTAACAGTTTTTAAGGCAACAGAGCAGTTGCATGAAAAACTAGAGATTAAAAGTGTAAAATAAAATAAAATACAGGTAGTCAAGTGAAGCAGGGTGTTGTTTTTTCCATAAAGCTGAGGTGGGTGACAGTAAGAGATGTCATCTATCAGGAAGCTGAGTATGTGGGGAGTGAAGGGAGATCTGAGTCATGATGAACCATATAGAGATGTTTTGCAGCGGGTCATTCACTAATCGGATGCTCAGTGGTTCGATCCCCGGCTCCTCCAGTCTGCATGTTGACGAAAACCCCAAGTTGTTCCCTGTAAGTCGCTTTGGATAAAAGCGTCTAAATGTAACGTAAATGTATTTTGTAGAGTTAAATGGAGGCGACTTAATGAGCAAAAGTTTGTGGGACAACACATCCCCGGTTCTGCAAAGATCCGGTTCTGGTGCTCCACAGGCCACGGTCACTCAGACAGCGTCCCTCTTATCCGATCTCGCCCTTATCAAAACAAGCTTCACCCTTTGGCTCGCAGTGAAAGGACGGGGGCTTTCGGTGTAACGCTGGCCAGTGCAGAGTCACCAGATTCCCATTAGGGTGGAATTTTACTAAATGCTAAGTCACCAGACCGGACTGATGGAGATATATGAGTGTGTGTGTGTGTGTGTGCGGCAGTATAAGATGAACTATAACCAACATTCAACAGTAATTGTACTTAACATGGTCTACGTTGATGATCCTGCACACGGGCTCGTGCAGCGTCTCTGAAACAGCACCTGCCTTTCGGTGTCTGCCGTTAATTCTCTTTTCAAAAAGGCGGACAGAGAGAGCAGACGGCACACCCCCAGCCACGGTTATGTAATCCCACTTAATCATTGTGTCAAAAGCAAGGAATGTACAGATTGTGTGTGAGAGAGAGAGAGAGAGAGAGAGAGAGAGAGATGAATTCACAGGCAGACTGCAACAAAGACAGCCCGCACTTTAGTTTCAGTGTTTGTTTGTCGCTCAGATAACGGATGAAGACACTTTTCAGTCCTACATGTGTTTAAAACCATCCAAACTTAAGCTGGGATCGTAGATGTTTCTCTAATATCTGTAAGAGCTCATGGACTTGACCCTTAATTCACCGAGTACATTCTTCCTCTCCCAGTTATTCTATACAGCGACCCGTTAATCTGGTTATATAACCCGTTTTCTTTGCGCTGAGCAGCCCCGCCCCCCCTCTTCCCCTTGATGGATTTACCCTTTGTGTCGGCCTGTCTGAAGCTCTGGTGGGCTCGGAGCCGCTTTGTCCTGTCTGTCATGAACAGTCTGCCCTCCCATGGAGGCGCACAAGTGTGTGCGGTGGAGTGTCATGTGAAGTGACATGTGCTGGTTAAAAGTCCGGTTCGTGTTCACATGGTGCGAGATGTTTTAAAGGAAGATTCTGCCTTTATGACTCAGAATCCCAATAAAACAACGCTTTTATTGTGGAGCGATGACAGGAAGTCGGAAGCTTCGGTGTTGTTAAAATGAAATCTGATATGACGGTGACAGAAGTACAGAATGTGCTGCAGCTCTAAACTAATATAACTAAACCAGGATGCGTTGTTTGTTTTCATTACAGCAAGAAAAATGTGAAACATTTGTGTCACGGTTTCCCGACATAACTTCTGCATTGTGATTTGTATCGTCCAGATAAGAGTGGCGCACCTTCATTCATGACAAATGCAGTCACAAAGTAATGAGAAGTCATGAGACTTGCGTGATGTCCAGTGTCTCTGTGCTGCTCATGTCGAGGATAATCTAAATGTTTTCATCGGCGGAGGTTTCTCACTTTGTTCTGTCGGATTCGCCCTGTTGCACAGTAAGACGAGTTCAAGGCTGCAGGCTCTGTTCATTGACACAACACTGACCTTCGTGAGTTGAACCCATGTGTACTATCAGTGACATAGATCAACCCGGGGCAGCTTCCACCTCACGGGCGCAGTCAGGCGTTTGTCTTGAAGTTTCAAAGTCCTGTGGGACCTCGAAAGACGGCGTTTTTGTTTTTTATCACGACCTGTTGATCTGAAGAATAATGTGAAACTCCAACGATTATTGGATTTGTTGATTAATCGGCACGTTTTGAGTAAAACTCTCTGATCTCAGCATCTTATTCCTGAATATTTTCTGGTTTCTTTCTGTCCTCTGTGATTATAAACAAAGTATCTTTGGGTTGTGGACAAAACAAAACATTTGAGGACAAACAACTAATTGAATTGCCTTTAGAAAATGATTAATTGATAATAAAAGTAATTAGTGAGTTAGTGTTGGACCCAGTCATAAAGAAAGAGAAAGTCTTCTTCTGTAAAACAAACTTTCCTCCTCATGAGGATGTGTCTCATTTTAGTCAGCTGGGTGTAATAAACTGGCAGTTTGGCAGTTTTTAATATGTAGCATCGGTTTTGTCTCTCTAACGTCTGTAAGGAACCATTTAGTGAGCTCCCATCAGGTGTTGTTTAACATAGTGTGTATACCTTGAGTGAGCACAGTGCACATTCATCTTCATTACAGCGCCGTTTATCCGCAAGCTCCCTCGCTGCTGTCGGATCCTTTATCTAAAGTGCGCACACATTTTCAAGGATAACTCTTTGAAGGTTTCTACACATCTATCTGTCTGTGCACTGATTTATAGCCAGAACAGAAGCTGTAGTTCTGTGTGTGTGTGTGTACACGCAGATTCAAGGCCAAGTCCATGAAATTATTCTTAGCTCTTATCTGTTAGCAGATAACGACATTCACACGTTTTAAGCCAGGTCTGAAGTGGGGCAGCCTCACCACCATGTGTTTTAGGGTCAGTCAGAAAGTTTTCCCTCAAGGACGCTTGCCTGGAAAATGTAGTATTGGGTGTGGCTGACCTTCAAGGTACTCAAGCAATCGTCATCTCCAGTTTAATTTGATGTTGCAATATGTTTTTCTACGGTCTGTCAGCACATGTTTCACATTCTGTTCTGTGGAATGACTCAGCACTCGTAAACTTGTAAACTTAAAGTGAAATGAACCCGTTATTATTAATAATGATATAATGTTGTTTTTCCGTCTCCTCAGAGATGCTGCAGTTTGTCAGCAACCAGGTCGGAGACTTCCCAGACTTGTTCGAGGACCAGATGACCTCGGCAGGATCTATACAGAACGGCGGTGCCGGCGCCACCCCGCGACCCGCCATCCAAACCCCACAAACTCCCCAGACGCCGACCCCCGCCGTCTACCAGAGCTCCGCCGTCGGCCTGGCCAGCTCTCAAACACTGTCCCCTCAGTCTCTACCCCTCACCCCTCCCCTTACTCCCGCTCAGACACCCTCCCCCACGACCGCAACCTCAGGGCAGCAGCAGCAGCAGCAGCAGCAGCAGGTGACCCGCAGCCCTCCACTCCTACAGCCGCGGCCTCAGTTGGTCCAGCCCATCCAGCCTCAGCCCCAACAGACTCAGTCCACCATCCAGGTATCTGACGTCGCTTTCACACAAATCCTGTGTTAACTCACCTATTACTCAGTTTACTACTAGTTTTACAGCGCGTTGCATTCGCACTTAAAGCTGTTATTGTATCGTTTCATGGGTCTGAAAGGGCTTGTATAACTGCTGCAGTGATGGATGAGCGTCGTACGTCTTGAGCCTGGGGCTATTTTAAGACGCCTTCTTCTTCTCCGGCTGTTATTTCATCTTCTGATGCGGATGCGATGTTGATTCATCTTCTGTTATTGTGCCGTCCGTACTGAAAAATCTTCTGCTGACAGGAGAAAACTTTGAGCGCACTGACAGACTATAAAATATAATATCCAGCTCAGCACCCTTACAAACAGCGATGCACGTCTCAGCAAAACTGTAGCGAGCCTGACAGATATACTTTATAGTCTTGAGTGAAATGTCTTTTTTCCTAAAACAGTACATCAGAAATGAAACTGTCTGGCGTTGCATCAAGCGTCTATCATCTCTCAGGGGGAAAAATACACTCTGAGATGAAAGGTGTCTTTGCCCTGTAGGACTGAGTCACCCACCACCAACTATTTCACTGATTTTGGTGAAAGTGGATCATATTTTAGGGATTATTATTTTCATATTTTCACCCAGACGTCCCTCCAGCTGCTCCACATCAACAGTTTCTCGATGGACAGTAAACTGTTAGTATAGCTGCTTTATGTGTGGCTCAGTTTGTTGCCGGGCAGCATAGACTGTGAGCTTAGAGTACCGGGGGAGTGTTAGTGTTAGTGCAGAGCTGGTGTCATGCCAGAACAGGAGCCGGGTGAGCAGTTAAATCACAAAAACGCTCATTTCTACGTAATGTTGCCTTTTAAATGCAGATGCACACCCAGGGCATCCCCATGCAGACCCAGAGTTTCCCAGTCCACACCCTGGTTCAGACCCACAGCCAGACGCCCCTGCCCATCCAGACCCAGGCGGCTCAGACTGTGATGATCACCTCCAACGGTGGACGTTTCATCCAGAACCCCGTCATCTGCCACCAGAGCCCCGCCCCGAGTTTCCAAGGTGACTAAATGTCTTTTAACGGTAACACGTCGTTACTGCAATAATGTTTTTTTGACTGACTAATTGTGCGTCCTCTTGACTCCCCGTCCTCAGTCCTCCAGCCACAGATGCAGAGCATTATGACGTCGCAACAGCTCCAACCGGTGACCATTCAGCACCAGCGTGTTCTGACCCCGACCGGACAGACCATCCAGACTCTCTCCACAGCGCCCACCACAGTCCACACTATGCAACAGCAGGTGCAGCAAGTACCTGTGAGTAACCTCGCTGTTTGTTGGCCCGTCAGAAAATGAGTCAAAATGATAAAAGACGTGATGAAGATCCATATTCAGCACACCCGACCGAACAATCCTACCCTAATAACTCCAGACCTGTCCTCTTTCTGTCCAGGTTCTGGTCCAGCAGCCTCAGATTCTGAAGACAGACTCACTGGTTCTGACCACACTCAAACCCGACGGCACACAGGTGCTGTCTACCATGCAGAGCCCTACAGGGATCACCGCCTTGACCACACCCATCCAGAACACGGCTCTGCAAGTCCCGGTAAACAGCCGGCTTTAAAGATTTAATAGTTTTTCAATGCCTGGAAGAAAACCAGCAAATCTAACGTTACGTCTGCTGATTTCTGTCCCCAGACTCTGATGAGCAGCAACATCCTCACCACCGTCCCCGTCATGATGCAAGGAGGAGACAAGCTGCCAATCAAGCAGCTACAGCCCGGCTCCACCCACTGCACGAACGGAGTCAGATCCAACATGGAGCAAGGGCAAATGATGGGAGGAGTAGTGGGGCCGGGAGGAGTGGTGAAGGAGGGCGAGAGGAGGACGACCCACAACATCATTGAGAAGAGGTACCGGTCCTCCATCAACGACAAGATCACAGAGCTCAGAGACCTGGTCATGGGGAACGACGCCAAGGTTAGTGAGATACTCAAACATTAAGATTATTTTAGTGTTGCAAAGTGTTTAACAAAAACCACGTCCTTCTTCTCAGATGCACAAGTCAGCTGTGCTGAGGAAGGCCATCGACTACATCAAATACCTGCAGCAGGTCAACCACAAACTACGACAGGAGAACCTGGCACTGAAGATGGCCAACCCGAAGAACAGTACGTGTCACTGAACGTTTCGAAGTGGAGCGCGACCGCGTAGCAACCCGAGCCTTTAATGACTCCTCCTCTGTCTCTATCTCAGAGCCTGTGATGCTGCCCGAAGACGTGGAGCTCAAACAAGAAATAGTGATGATGTCACCTCCGGCCTCGGACTCTGGTTCTGGTTCCCCTGCCCAGTTCTCTCCTTACTGCGTGGACTCAGAGCCAGGCAGCCCCTTACTGGATCACGAGCAGGTGAAGTTCTTTTGTCGTCATGTTTGTCTTTCTCTCAAATTAAGATGAACATTTAAATAGTTTAATGACTGACGTTTGTGAACCTCTATCTTCGTCTCTCAGTTGAAGAGTGAGCCGGACTCTCCCTCCTCGGTCGGAGTGATGGATCGCTCCCGACTGCTCCTCTGCGCCCTGACCTTCTTCTGCCTGTCCTTAAACCCGCTGCCATCTTTGCTGGGCTCTGAGGACCCGGGCAGCGCCGCTTTTTCTGCAGGATACAGGCCGCCCAGAACGCTGTCCTGGTTCCCAAGTCCCACACAGGACTTTGGTGAGCATGACTGACCCCCCCCTCCCTCCCTGCTGTCCACGAGTACAGAAGTCATGCTTGAATCTGTGTCCTCACCGCGTGTTTTCGTTTCCTCTCGTCTCCTCCAGCTTCTTGGCTGCGGTGCCTGTTGCCGTGGGTGATGGTGTGGGTGCTGAGCGGGGTGGGAGCGGTGTGGGGCTGCGTCAGGGTGCTCTACCTGTGGGAGCCCGTCACGCCGCTTCACTCGCCAAAATCCGTGTCGTTCTGGAGGCACCGCAAACAGGCTGACCTGCATCTCAACAGGGTGAGTTTTCTTTTCTCCGGGTTAGGACGGGCTTAGAGAATTAGATTTGGATGTTTCTTCACTTCTCCCGGTTTGCTTTGATTCTTTCCGTTTCGATGTGTCACTTCAGACTTCTTGTTCTGTGCGTGAGTTTATTTTTAGCGTTTGGTAAGATCTAAGGCACGACCTTCATCGCACACCGCCCCCTCATCCTCCCTGTCAGTGTCAGCTGAATACTGATGATCTATTTCTTTCTCACCTCCCGTCTCCTCCAGGGAGATTACACGGCAGCGATGGCCAGTTTAGAGACCTGCTTGTCCGTCTTGACCAGAGCTCTCCCCTCAACCAATCTGGACCTGGTCTTCTCTTTGTCCTGGAATCTGATTCGCTACGTCCTGCATCGTCCAACACCGCTGGGCTGGCTGGTTCACCAGGTCGGGGGAAAGCACGAGGGGGAGGAGGCCAGGACCAGCGCGAGAGACGCAGCGCTGGTTTACCACCGGCTGAGTCAGCTGCAGCTCACAGGCGAGTGTCGAGAACAAAGTGTTGTGCAGATGGCGTACGCAGACGGCACAAACAAATAAAATTAGACAAGTGACAGCCGCATTATCTCCATGACAACAAACTACTTTCTCTTTGACGTGCTGCGAATGTTTAACAGCGTGTTTATTCTCTCTCTGTCTCTGCAGGAAAGCTGCCTCAGCGTAGCAGCCTGTGGGCTTTGTCTCTGTCTCTGAGCGCCGTCAACCTCAGCGAGAGCGCCCAAGGCAAGATGGCCCCTGCCCAGCTCACCCAGATCTACGTCACTGCAGCAACAGCCCTGCGCACCATCCTGGGCCACCACCTCTCCTTCCTACCTGTGAGTCTCTCGCATACTCCATCACCTGCCTGCCTGTCTGCGCACTGAATATTAGTCCAGTGACCATATCTGATATCCGCATCTTTTCTTCCGTGTCTTGTCTCCCAGGGTTACCTGTTGAGCTGTGCCGAGAGCGTAGCCAACCAATCAGAGACCAAGCCGATCCCTGACTGCCTGCGCTGGCTCTTCACCCCGTTGGGCAGGCAGTTCTTCCTGAGCTGCGACTGGTCGGTGAAGTCCGAGAGCACAGACGGGGTGTACACGTCTCAGAGAGACCCAGGTATGTCCGAAATCCAGTTGATGGATCTATTTGACTCTTCTTCCCATGTTGCGTTTCTAATTTCAACTCCATAATGAGTTTCAGAAGGTTTCTTTTTCTCATAACGACGGCGTTTTATCTACTTGTAGTTAAAATAACGAAGCCTCGCAGGTCTGACGTGATAGATAGATAAATAAAAAGGTCGTCCTCAACTTCCTTTTTTAAGGAAGGCAATTAAATTGAACTCTTTAATTCTAAGTATTACTCCAGGGATTCTAGGAATAATAATAAATTCTGAATTTAATAATAAAAGTATCCTGAAATCGACATTGGTGCAGCAGCAGCACGAGCCTGAAGGCAAAGCTCTCGATTTACCGGTCATTCCCTCATTAGCGTTGAAGGGGCCAAAATGAGTTTCTTTGGTTATGCAGGAACGTTCACATGCTTGATTATGTTGCAATTGTATCTAAGTAATTGAATGTTTTGCACATTGTTTGTCTCCTTGAATAAAAACGTGCACTGTGCTCTGATTGAACCGTTTCCCTCCTGATCTTCCTCCAGCCGACCCCATCGCCCAGCTGCACCGCTGTTTCTGCAGGAAGCTTCTGGAAAGAGCCGTTCACACCCTCATCCAACCGCAGAGCGACTCCGAAGCAGGCAAACGCAAGAACGAGTCCGGGTGAGGCGGGCGTGCCGGCGACACTTCCGACAGTTTGATCAAAATGGAATGATTCGTGGTCTGATCCGTGTTTTTTCTTTCTCTGCTCCGTTTCTCCTTCAGAGAGTTTTCCAGCGCCTTGGAGTTCCTCCAGTTATTGAACAGCTGCACAGAGGACTCTCCCTCGCCTCCTCCGCCCTTCTCGACTCCTCCCAATCACACCACCGCTCCAGGTATGAATAGCATGCCGCAAACAACCCTGCCCACAGGAAAGCATGCATCACAGTGTAGCCATCTGAGACGTCACTGTCAGCACGGATGAATTTTCTTTGCTCCGTTGGCAACAACCGATCTGACTTTTTATTGGATTATCACAGATTGATTCGTGGTAATAAATGACCAGCAGTGGACGTGAACACATTGATGATCCGTTCAGATGATGTTTATCAGCTTCAGTCTTAACCAATTATTGATTTCACGCCGAGCCGAGCTGCACACAGCTTCTAATACAGGAGACACAAACACAGCATCACGTCATCTCTCATTTCACGATTAAAGCTTGATGAGAAAAATCATTTCACAGCCACAACAACCCCCACCTAAATACTCTTCGACTGCAGCTGGTCTGTCCTTACATTTTCTCTTCTTTCTGCCAGTTGGAGACCCGGTGAGTCGTTGGTGGGCTTTGGTCCTGAAGGCCGCCGTGCACTGGCTGCAGGGCGATGACGTCCTGGTGAGGTCACTGTTGGCAGAAGCAGAGAGGATGCCCAGGGCGCTCCACACTCTCGAGTAAGTAAAGTCTCACTTCGTCCGAATGTGACAAAAACCAGGTGAACCAGGTGAACTGCTCACGCTGCAGGAATCTTTTGAGCTGTAGAAATCGGACATGAAAGTCATAACTCTGCACAGGATCCTGTGTAAACTTTCTCTGACCTCCTTATTTAAGACAAGCACACGTTCGTCTAACCGTCTGTCGCTTCTCTGTTTCAGCCACCACCTGCCCAAGGCCGTGCTGCTGCTTTGCAAGGCCGTTCAGATGAGTCTCTCCCCTCTGAAGGGAGAAGGCGCGATAGCCTGCCTGTCCCACTGCGACAGAGCCAGCAGCTACCTGCGCTCCAGCGTGTCCGTGCCCCTCGCCCAGTCCGGAAACTGGCTGAACAAGGTAGCGTACAAAGAGCACGCTGCTCAGTCGGGGTGAAGCTGACGTGGGGCTGTGTGTGTGTGTGTGTGTGTGTGCGTGTGCGCAGTGTGGGTGGCAGGAGGTGGCTGTGGTGCATTGTAGTTGCATTGCATGATCCTGAAGCCGAGTGCAATGTGTCTGCAGTGCAGTACAGAGGCCTCCCCGATCTGCACGCACCCTCTACACACCCCCACCACTTCATATCAGACAGCACTCAACTTCACGTCATCGCTTTTTTTTTTAATTTATGGGGGCATGCATGCTGGGCGAGGTGCAGGGTGAGGGTTGTAACGACTCTTAAAAGCATAAATCAAGCCATAGTGAATTATAAATATCAAATATTAAATCTATTTTCAGATCATTCATACAAACACACTGATGTTTGTCTTTTTTTCTCGTCTTTCAAGGGGGTGGAGCTGCTCGTCTGTGACCTTCTGCTGACCCTGAGGACCAGCTTGTGGCAGCGGGGGAGCAGCAGTAACGGAGAACCCGGCCCAGCACCTGGATCCCAGGTGGCTGGTTTCCAGAGGGACCTGAGCGCGCTGAGAAAACTCACACAGTGCTACAGACAGGCGCAGCACAAGGTACATCTGTGACTCAGATGTTTTAAAGAATCAAAAGGTTACAGTCAGTCGAGTTCAGGACTGCGTACGCTATATTTGATATCTTAGTTTCTAAGTTTAAGTGTAGGAGGAGAAGCTGACGTTCTGGTTGTTTCAAGGACATTTTGTAGAGGTGGAAATGCCTTTTCTGTAGCAGTGCTGACAAACTTAAAGGCACAGTGTGCGCCCCATGCACAGGTGCACACTCAGGCTGCAGTGGTGGGAGGGTTCAATTGACCCTTTGATTTTGGGGGCAGCAGTAGCTCAGTCCATGGCTTGGAGCTTTTGGATTTCGAAAGTTTAAAAGTAAATCGCATTTTCGACGGCCTATATGAATTCGAAAACTCACGAAAATTTGCCTACCCCCACGAAATCGGGTGTAAAATTACACATTTTGGGGGTCTCGCACATGGACGTGCAAAAATGACTCTATGGCGTCACCTAGATGTGTGTTTTCGGAGGGGCCCCTCGCCACGGTTTTGTCCACACGTACAAAATTTGGAGGGAGTATGTAACATGCCGAGACGCACAAAAAAGTCTCTTGGTGACTCAGGCTACAGCGAAGCGTACGACGTCCATTTTGTTCCAAAGTTGGACTTTTTGTGTTTTTTGGGGTCATTTCCAGGGGTCGTATTCGGACGAACTCCTCTTAGGGATTTCATCCGATGTGTTTGAAACTTGCCGTGTGTGTTCTCAAGGCCTCGGCAATGATAAGTTATCAAAATCGCAACTTTTCATCAGAGGGCGTGGCCGTGACGGCGTGTCAAAGTCAACGGTGCCGATTTTTTCCGAAAAAAAATGTGACTCCATTGACTTTTTGGCTGATTTTCAGGCAAAAGTGTGCGGCTATCATATACTTCCTCAAAGCTATCTGAAACTTCTTGTGGTTATTAAGATATTATGCACATTTCGACGTGCGCACATGTGAGAGGGCCTGACCGTCGCTGCTCGCAGCTTTAATCTAATGTGTTTTTAAAAATCAAGTAATGATTTCTTTTCTTGTCCGACACTGTTGTTACCAGCTCACAACAAAACCCGGAGACATCCTCAATAAGTGGCTGTATTTTCTTGTAACTTGGCAAGATTAATCAGCGGGCTGGTTATATTTTATTCATTTATCGCTCCTTTGGCTCTTTGAAGCTCACAAATATGGAGAAACTCCAATAACAAGTTATTAAAGCCCAGAGTGACGGCTCCAAATGAGCTTTTGTCTAGCTTTCAGCCAAACCAAACAAATCATCTCCGCGTAATGAAATGAATCTCCGGATTTGTAAAACTGTAACGAGCCACATACTAAAAGCAGTAACACCGTCAGCTTGTTGCTGGCACTTCATCGCCCTGAACGTCTTTCTGGTATTAACGCTGCACTCGTAATAAGTCTGTAAATCATCTGGGGGGCCTGCTAATCTCGTTCATGATGATAATAATAGATTCACTGTATCAGCCTAGAAAATCGAGTTCTCGCGCCGCTCTCACCAGCTGCAGAAATCATGTCATCAATCATACTTGTGAGATACGCTGGAGGAGTCATTACTGTCGGCAGGCGGTCTGTAACAACTACAGCTCCTGCAGCAGTCGTGATCATTTGTTACTTTTTGACTCGTGCGAAACTCGTAAGAACTACGCGGATTGCATCGTTAAACGAGAAATGTTCACCGACGGCGCTGTGAGGCGTGAGAGGCTCCACTGAACGTGGAGTATGACTTGTGTGGCGTGCCGTACGCGAGGGGATCGATGTTTTTCTGCTGTAAATACTCCACCGGCTCTGATGTGTGTGTGTGTGTGTTTTTACCTGCAGGTGTTTCTTCATGAGACCACAGTGAGGCTGATGGCTGGAGCCAGTCCCACAAGGACTCACCAGCTGCTGGAGCACAACCTCCGACGCAGGACCCACAACGCCTACACAGCCGGTAAACTCATTTTTACACATTCATTAAAACACACCCGGAGCGGAGCTTCACCTTGACTGCTGGCTCGGCACCAGCTCCCCTTTTGGTCGCTCTAAAAACAGCCCCGGAGGACAACATGACCCTAATCTGCATTTATTTATTTTTTCTCTTCTTCAGATGGCGAGTGCGTCCTGGGTGAGAGGGAGAGAGCTCACGCCATCCTGCTGGCCTGCCGCCACCTGCCCATGCCTCTGCTAACCCCGCCCGGGCACCGTGCCCGCCTGCTGGCCGAGGCCAAGCGCACCCTGGAGCGCGTGGGAGACCGGCGGTCCCTGCAGGACTGTCAGCAGATCCTGCTGCGCCTCAGCGGGGGCACGACCATCGCTGCATCCTGAGCGTGCACACACACACAGCCTCAGAACAAACACAGGTAGATTAGGGCTCCTCACGGTTACAACGAAACATGTATCACACATAGAAATATGTAAAGCCGGCTCCTCTTAAACACTGGAATCTCACATTTACTGCCACACGTCTCTCTACATCTAACTCTCAGCCCTATATCTACGACGAAGGCTGCACCTTTGCTCCCTTTGATGCTTTAGTTTCATTGTTGCGGCACAATCCTGCCACCTCCTGGACATTAACGGTACCCTGCTGGCTTAACCGCCTCATTTGAAACAATGCTACACAACAACAACAACAACAACAACAAGGAGAATCAGGTTTAATAGGCCCCAAAGGGAAAAGGGACCATTATCTAATAGCTGTTTTAAATTAATGCGATGCAGCAGTGCACTGATTAGCTGTAGGATGCAGAGCTGTACAATCATTAAGTGCTACAATAACGGTGTGACGTCTCGGTGAAGTCGCAAGCCTCAATTAAGGGCTCAGGAGTGAGACGGGCCGCGGTCTGTGAAGCACGGCTGTGCTGTAGGATGCAGACAGACCGACTCGCTTGCTTTCTAACCATGCAGTGCTGAGTAGTGTCTCTTCTTATCTACCTCATACACTGAACAATGCCAGCATTGTACTGTGGAGCAAAACAGGACACTTAAAAAGCACCACGTCAGTGATCCTGGATTTGAATAAAGTGACCGAGGCTTCGATCCAGCAGGAGCGCGGCGTCATTCCAACGAAAGCTTAACCGGGGCTGCTTTTTATTTTTAGGATGTGGCGCCGCAGTTTGACGGACAGCTACTGCTGACACACACACAAGAAACAGGGAGATATGATTGGATTTGTGCAACAGAGGGAAGCGAGTTTGAAATCTCACACACACACACACACACTGATTCATAGACATATTACATATTAAAGTAATTGTATATACGTTGTACATAGGCAGATAAACAGAAGTAGATTAAACAAGTCCTCACCCAGCGCTTGAGAGGAGAGATTCTGCTGTGTACAGCAGCTTTAAAGTCCGTGTAAAGTCAGAATAAATATGTGCTCTGAGTTTGTCAGACCAAAGAATAAAGTTTTATTCACCACTTAAATTTGAAAGATTAAAAACGTTGACAAGTTTATGGAAGTAGGTGTCAAAATCGGCTCCAGGACAGGTCAAGCAGACGAGTTCAGACGTGACGTGACTGACTTTGAAACACTCTGAGCTGAGATGAATTCATCTGTATCTCTCCAGCTCAGGGTGACCTCAACGTGTCATCGAGCCACCCACCCTTTAAGGACCGCCCACAAAAATC
This sequence comes from Larimichthys crocea, assembly GCF_000972845.2. NCBI lineage: Eukaryota > Metazoa > Chordata > Actinopteri > Sciaenidae > Larimichthys > Larimichthys crocea. The sequence goes on along the minus strand of NC_040022.1, from coordinate 27,242,922 downwards.
CTGAGACTGAAAACCAACTATTTTCCAACATATTTAATGTATTTACACGGACTTTAAAGAAAAGATGTTGGGCGGTTTATCAGTGAGGAATCTCGGACGCGACGTCCGCCTGTGATGTAAAGCTCTCAAGCAAAATGGCCTTGATGTTATGTAAACAAAAGATTTTATTATGTTCCATGATATTTGGAATGATCTTTGTGGAAATCTTTGTCCAGTTCGCTTTTTATTTGTAATTGCTGACTTCTTCATGATAGAGCACATCTTGTCATTCCTGTTTCTGTGCTCTGGAGATCTTATTTAATGGTTAATGGTAATGTGATGTTGATATAAATGCTTTTTTTGGGGGGGGGCAGTTTTGCAGTTATGTTGTTGTTATTGTTTTATATCGATTTAAAAAGCAGCCTAGGGTCAGGAACTGTCGGCGGGAGAATCTCTTTAATAGATGATGTGTATTTTATTGAGCCCGTATTTAAACAATTAGCCTGATATTTTAAAAATCACGCTGTAATTTCTCAGCTTTTTTTAAAAACAAACAAAACAAAAAAACAGCAAACACACACACACACGTATGATAATGGATATTTCCAGAACTCTGTCTTCCAGGTCAACACGAAGAGTCCTGGAAATAGATGATCCGTGCAAAGAAGAAAGCTCGTTAGAATTATGTTACAAGTGTTTTATTGTCTTTCCCCTTGTTGTGTTTTATTGTCTGAATTTCTCTGTTGGTTTCGCTGTTTGTTTTTATAATAAAACAACACATGACAGTTGGCTGGTCCTGTCTGTTCTGTCAGTGGAGTGTGTGAAGAGAGAACGCCACATTTCATGCGTCATGACGGAGGCGTCGGTCGGGCCTAAATGAGATATTGAGGGCGGCGTGAAGTTTACAGTTACAGTGTGGCTGAGCGATGAACAGTCGACACCTCAGTCTGAATGACACATTCACAGAGAGAGAGAGAGAGGGGACATAACGGGATATATAATGAGTATAGATGTGATTATAAACTAATTAAAACATACGAATAATATCTTCACAACAACAATAAATCCCCCTAAATCTGACACACTGCACCTTTAATATCTCAAGACAAGGTGAGCTGATATCAAATACAACAGATGATGCAGTTCAAGACAACATGTGGAGAGTTCTCACTAAAAACCTTTAAAACGTTTAGCAACACCTTGCAGTGAAGTTGCAGATTGCAGCCAGATGACGCCTCGCCTCCTTCCATGTACGCATGCAGCTGAAACTCACATGAAGCAAAAGGTCATATCTGGAGCCAGTGTTTGGTTTGTCTGCTGACTTATGAATATCGTATTCAGTAAATCTTACACACTGGACCTTTAAGCTGCTGTGACAAGTAAATGAAAGTGTGGGATCAATGAGTTTATCTTAATTTATCACATCTTATATGACAATTAAATAAGAGCAGGGGTCTTCAACCGGGGGTCTGTGACCCCTTTGGGGGTCTGCAGAGGTACTGCAGGGGGTCCACCAATTATCACCAAAATAATTTGTGAGAATTAAAAAATAAATTAAACTTAAAAGCAATAATATGCAATAAAAAGTTACTTTTGACAAAAACTATATGTTTTATAAATGATTCCATTATGTCTGAATGTTTTATCAATCATAAACACATATAGGATAATAACCCGGCATATAAATGGGTTAAAAAGGTGAAATAAAAGGTGAATAAAGTAAATATAAAAGTTATTATAAGCCAGGTTTAAAATGTGACACATGTCCACATGTCTACATGGCATTTAAAGTTTTATATTTAGTTCATTCATCTTTAATCTCACCTTATATTAAATTATCTATATACCGCAGTGGTCCGTGAACCCTAACTTTCCATTTTTTGTTATAATAATTGACAATTTTCACACAAATAATTTGTGAAAATGAAAAAAATATATAACAAAAATGATAAACTTGAAGGGGTCAGCAAACAAAAACTATTACTATCTATATATGTTTTATAAATCATTCCATTATGTCTGAATGTTTTATCAACCATAAACACATATAGGATAATAACACGGCATATAAATGGGTTAAAAAGGTGAAATAAAAGGTGAATAAAGTAAATATAAAAGTTATTATAAGCCAGGTTTAACATGTGACACATGTAGGGGTCTCTGTTCTGTTTGTCCTTGGGCTGAAAAAAGTTGGACCCCTGAATAATAATAATAATATATATTTATATTGTATTATATTTATTGATTTATTTCAGTATTTTACAGCACAGTGTGAGAGTGTCTGTGCGGAACCTTTCAGTCTTCTGTCTAAGTGTTTCTAGTCGGACAAACAGTGAAGCCGGAAGTCGTGCTGGGTAAACTCACGTGTGCTTCAACATGAAAAATAACAAAAAACAAAATGTGTCGAAAAACAAGAAGTTCAAGCCCGGATCCAAGAAGAGAGAAAACAAATGCATCGTCACGTTTGACGACAAAGACAGACAGTAGGTTTATGTAACGTTTTTTTAACGTTTGGGCAACGTTAGCGTCACTTACCTGCTTCAGCATGAAGGCAGCATGTTTATATGTGACATGCTCAGATCTGATTTAAAGCACGCTGATCTCTCTTTGTTTCCATTAAATAATATTATAACACAAACTTTTATTGTGAAACCTGCCGAGCAGAGTTTTTATTTTATTGTGTAGCTGCACAAACCTGCAGAGAGTAGATGCACAGTTGTTCTTTACCAAGCAGAAACATGTGTATACTTGGTCTGAATCCAAAACACTTCATGGTTTAGTCCAAAACTTGAATTGACTTTGGACTCTGCAGCTGCAGAGATGATCAGCCTCTCTGCATGTGTGGACAGGTGGAGAGGACAGAGCGTCTTGTATTGTGATGGAGAGGCTGCAGAGTTTGAAAGTGTGTGCAAACCTTTGATAGATAGTTTCTCTCGAGTCATGCACAGTCATCTTCAAACTGCTGTTATGTTATATAAGTTTGTGGAAACCGTGACGACATATTTTATGGTTTAATTCTCTGGAGCAGCTGCCTGTGGATCTGAGGGTCTGCAGACATTTAAAAAAAAACTTAAGACATCTCTGTAGCCTGGATTTGACTTAAGGTGCCTGATCACTCACTGCTGAGTTTTTATGTCCTGATCACTCCGTTACTTTTATCTCTAGTGCTTATTCACTTTTACTTTTACTACAGCTGTTCTTAAATTCTGCTTTTTACCCTATAGGTTTTCTTATTTGTTTCATTGTTGTAGTTTTATGCTTTTTTACTTTTCTTCTAATCTCTAGTTTTTCATGCAGCTGCTCTGTTACCTTAAGAACTGTTAGTTTTTGTCTATTTCTGTTTTTGCTCTGTGAACAACTTTGGGCTACAATTCTGTCTGAAAGGTGCTATATAAATAAATAAAGTTGAATTAATTATTAACACTGTGGTTATTGTCTATTCATGTAGACTTAGTTTCTTCCTCTTCTTCTGCCCTGTCAGGGAATATTTAACCGGTTTCCACAAGCGGAAGGTGGAGAGGAGGAAAGCAGCGGTGGCAGAGATTCGTAAGAAAATCAAGGACGAGCAGATCCGAGTCAGAGAAGAAGTAAGTGTGAAGAGTTTTATTTTTGTATTTTGAGTTGATAGAAATTGAAGTGAGCGTGCTCATCCTCGTGTGTTTGCCCGTCTGCTCTCAGAGGCATAAGGAATACGTGAAGATGCTGAAGGAGAGAGAAGAAGCTCTCGGTGAGTTGAAGTCTGTCGGCAGACGTTTTACTGATTTGTAACTCTTAAAGACTCTGAGCTGATTGTTTTGATTTTCCTCACGTCTCTCAGAGGCGGCTGAAGACGATCTGGAAGAAACCATAATCAGCACGACGGAGTCCGTGCAGTACGACCACCCCAACCACACCGTCACCGTGACGACCATCAGTGATCTTGACCTCTCGGGGGCTCACCTGCTCGGACCTGCAGCAAACCAGGTGAGCCACGATTATGTGATTATGCGCCCTGACGGTAATTAAAACTCCATTAACGCTGACGATCTTTGCTTTTAAGGAGGAGGGCAAGGATGAAGAAGAAGAAAAAGAAGAACAGGAGAAGACAATTGCAATGCCAAGAAAAGCCGGGAATCCAATCTTGAACAAGAAGTAAGCTGTTCATCATGAACCTCTTGTCATGAATTCAATACTTTCAGTGTTTTGGCATCACTTTGGGCTCTGACAGTTTGTCTGCCCGTCATCCTTCAGCCCGGATACATTCATTTCTTTTTCTTTTCTTCACCTCCTCCTCCTCCCGCTGCTGCTGCTACAGGATCCGCTCCCTGACCGCGTCGCTCAGCACTTGCACCAGCAAGCGGAAGAGGAAAGGGAAGCAGGAAGGCCGAGGAGGACGAGGCCGTCCGACAGACAAGAGACACGGTGCCACAGAGGGTAAAAGCAGAGCCGGGAGGACCGGCAAGGTGCAGAGACGCCGGAAGACCGGGAAAAGGACGCACTATCACGACTGAAGAATATATAACGTAGGCTCCGAACTGTGTTGGAGCATTTTCTAAATGAACACAAGCTGACAATGTTGGACCATGTGCTCAGAATCTGTACATCTTTCAAAGCCGAACTGTTTTTGTAGTGTTGTTTATTGATTTTATATGAGCTGTACCTTTAAGTTTTCATTAAATTAAAGACTCGTCTTGCTAATAAGTGAGCTGTCACTGCGCTCTGTGTGGAATTTTTCTTTCTTTCTTGCCATTGTTTAATAGGAAACCTGACGCTGTTGTCAACATCCTCTCTGGAACATCAGGAAATCAACCCTTAGCTCTGTGTTTCCTCATCGCTTAGTGTTACCTGTGTGTGTGTGTGTGTGTGTGTGTGTGTCTCTTCTATAACCTTATTCCAGAAGCTTATGCCACACTGTCAATGTATGTTAAGCCCCCACCTTGCCTGTGTTTATTTATTTACGTTAACCTGAGCCAGCGTGTGCCAGCTGTCACTACCATGAGCGTTTCATTTCGCTTTCTAAGGCCCATGATATTTAATACAACCCGCTCAATGGAGGAACCAGCAGGCCACTGGCTCCATGTTGGCTCCGGGTGTGCGTCCGCTTCAGGGTCTTCAGGGTGTTAACCAAGAGCCAACATGGCCGTCGCGGATGCTTCAGTTTCAGTCATTGTCGGAGCAGCCAATCGGATTGATTTGCGCGCTTGGCAGCACGGGAGGATAGAGAGCATGGGGAAGAGGAGGCATGTGTCTGATGGGGGGTCTGGTGGGCAGTTTATCCTCGGATCTATTCAAAGTGGAACTGACAGCCGGAGCCTCTCTTGTCAGGTAATGCTTCTCAATATCTATCATCTTTGCATCAAAGCTGCCCTCACAAATATTTTCTACCATTTACATCATCTTGTTTTACACAAGTTCATTCATTACTCGAAGCTGTGCTGCGTGTAAACGCTGTTAGATGACAGCGCATGTGGTTTGTGGTTTTGTAGTAAACCTGCTGTGGGAAGCTTTGACAGTGGATTATGTTTCACTGTCCTAGTGTGATTAGTTATCACCTGTTCAACAGTTCTGCTTTAGATCTTTGCATGAACCATGAAATAAAAGATCCTCTTACGTATTCAGACTGAGCCGCTGCCCTGTGCTTACACCTGTCTGTGGTAATGCTGTGTCACAACCTGACTCGACAGCTTTTATAAGGGATTTGTTCATTCTCCAGAAAAGTGTACTTGTCTTGCTTTTTCAGTGTTTGTGGAAGATGCTCTGCAACTTTTTTTGAAATTATTCTGTATCTGCATGTGTGATTTTGTGCAACATACATTTCTAAAGTCTTTCATTTATTCATCTATACTTGTCATTCTTGTTGTTTCCCAGGTTTCTCTGCAGGATGCGATGATTGAGCAGCAGGTTCCCCCTCCTGACTCACCATGCCCGTCTCCAGCGATGAACCCATCTGCCCCAAGTTCCAGCCCAACATCTTTGACCCCTCCCGCTGCCACGACTGCCTGCGCCAGAGGCACCTGCACGCTGGAGCTGGCGCAGGGGGGAGCGCCGAGGCAGCAGTGCCACAGCAGAAATCCACAGACGAGACTGGAATCGGTGCTAAAATAAACGGGACGGACACTGGGATTGGACCGGACAAGGGAGTGTTTTTAACGCCGATCCCATCCCAGGCGGAGGAAAGAGACACCAGCAGCAAGGTAAGAAAGAAGAGAGGGGAGGGAGGTGAACAGAGTAGCTAGGTAACAGTTGTAGAGATGGGAACAGGAGTAGAATATGTGCTGAGTGATGGGATTAGCTGGACCTGAAGGGGTAGGCAGGAGGGTGAGAGCATTAGAGCTCACAGGTTAAGTCAGCAAGACACTGAGGTTAAGTCAAGGGAAACGAGTGAGGTACTACTAAGGATGCAAAGAGTCTGTTTAAGTCGATCTTCTCTTAAAATAACATCTCACCTGACTCCAAAGTCTAGTTTCTGTGTGTGAAGACATCACAGAGCGTCTTCTAATTTCTCACAGTTCATGAGATTATGTACGAGTCGCTTTCGTGACTGAATTAAGAAAATGTCAGCCACGGAGAATGACAGGTAACAACGAGGAGCAGGGTGGAAGCAATGGCTCTTATTATAAATTAACGAAGCTGGATCACTTACTGCCCTCTTGGGAATCACTTGTAACAGTAGACAGAAGGGTAACGTACAGAAAGGATGAAAATGACTCTCTACAGTATGAAAACTGTGTCAACGCTACTTCTTTCTGTTTGTCCTGCTTCCGTGACTTAACTGCAGTTATGTCCGTGACAGAGATTTGTTTCAGCACATTGACTCGTACCACTAAACTTTCTAATACCTCATCTGTGGTTTTCCTGGAAGTTCTTGGGGACGAGTGCCGATTTCTGACATCTAGAGTCAGCCTTAGATTCCTCATGAGCCAATTTATTTCAGGAGAAGGGTTTATGGCGAGAAAAAAAGTGATGAAATTTTAATGAGGAAAAGCCACGGGGCAGGTCGAGTTTCAGAGGTGTAACCCTAATCGAACGGCAGACTGAACGTGGGTGTGTGTGTTTGTCAGGGAGGACAGAGCTAACCCTCTGCTCAGGGACATGAAGGCAGACAGACAGAGCTAGGGTTCGGGTTATATACGCCCAACAAAAAGCCGTTTCATCTTGACATTTTGGTAAGCATCGCCTGTGAGGGGTGGAGATACAGTCAGTGCCTCTCCCTCTGTGACTTGGAGAGAGATGAGAGGAGTTTTGCTGAGAGGATGTGATTGGCCCGTGTCTTACCTTGTCGTCCTATCAGGAGGATTCTGATGGTGTGTCGGTGGTGAGCAGCTACTGTGATGTCAACGGAGGCCGTCTGGGTTATCAGGAGAGCTCTTTCTGCATCCTGAGCCCCGACTGTGAGCTTTATATCTGTGACGGCGACGACGACGACGACAGCACTGACAGGTAGGTATACTGGATGGTGATAGTGAGAAAGTGGAATTATAGACTTTAATATATAATTTGAATGTGCTGTGGACTAGTTTGTCAGCATCTTTTAAAAACACTGCCAGGTGTAGTCATTGTGGAGCTTACCAGTCCTGCTCACCATGTTCTCTGAACTTGCTAGATTTAACTCTTCTCTCTTCCATCTTTTCGCCTCTTACTTGTCTCCCCTCTTGCCTCCCACACTCCCAATCTCTCACCTTTCCAACCACGTACTCTCGTCATTCTTCTCCCATCTCCTCTTCCACGAAGCTGTCGTGACCAGAGCGACTACCAAGAGTTCAGCAGCTCCGTCAGTGCAGACGACGAATACCTGCCGATCCGTCGCCGTTCGACCAAATTCGACATGACCCGGCTCGACCCTCCGCCCCACCGACCCAACCCTCGGGCTTGGATGGATGAAGACCGGGGCAGAGACAGCTTCAATAGTCGATCAGGTACACGAACCGAAGAGTACTTCCAAATATTGGTTCTGTGCAATGGAGCTATCAGCAAACCTATGACTTAAAGCACTTGACCAATCCATATCCAGTTACAGCCAAAGGTGTTCTTTACTTAGCAATACTGTTTGATGTTACCAGCTGAGGTGTCCCAGAGCAATTATCAGTAATACAATATAGCTCGGTTTGTGTCAGGAAACCTCTGGTAGTTACCAAGTGGTTGAACTTTGATGTGTCTTATTTCAGTTGCTCCTCCTTCTTTCTATTTCGGTCATGCTGTGCGGCTTCCCTTTTCTTTCAGGGTCAAAAGAAGATAGAGAGAAGCGTGAAAGTGGCTACTTCTCGCTGGGGAGGGCAACGGGTTCCCGTTTACTCCATGACAACAACCCTCCCACTCCTTACCGCCATTTTGAGAGAGGACATCCCATCTACAGCAGCAGGAATGTAGAGCCCAAAGACACTGTCCCCTTCAGAAACCCTAATCTAGGTGTTGCCTCTGAAAGGCAGATAACAGAGCCTCTAACTGAGGATCTGCCCATAGAAATCCCACCTCCTGACCCCTATGAAATTGCAGTGGAAGTTGAGGCACAGGTCGGCCCCCGCTCTCCCAGTCCTACTCCTTTTAAGATCGCAGAGTCGTTGGCCTCCACTGGGCGAAAAGGTTTCAACAGTTCATATGGCCGGGGCCAGTCAGGACGTTTTGATTCTTCAAGGCAAGGCTCGGCTCTGCAATCTCGCTCTTCTTCTCCCACACGTGGAAACTTACCGTTCAGGCGCAGTGAGTCCACTGCGTCCCTCAACAGGAATAACTTTGATGGCGGAGGGCGGACTCAGGGGACGGAGCCAGGATCCAGAAGCGCTTTGCAAGGCACACATGGGCGACGTGTTGAGTCAGGAACTCTGCCAAGAAACTTTAAATCATACACTAGTTCTGTCCAATCCCAGCCCAGCACCGTTTCAGATTTTAGGAGTGCCTTGAGAAAATCAGAAGTAAACGGATCTTTGACTGGTCGAGGTCGTGACAGCAGAAGCTCATCTCCCCCAAGGAGGGACTATAACCCTACAGGCCAAACGTCTCTTCGTAAAACTGAAATCACCAGCAGTTCTTCAAATCTACTTGGGCGTGACAGTCGTACTTCGCCTCCATCCAGGAGAACTTCTACCAGTGTGCGTGACAGTCACAGTTCCCCGCCGCCAAGGAGAAATTACACCTCGTCTAGCCAATCCCTCTTGCGTAAATCAGAATCAATTTTGTCTCTAAGCGGACGTAGTCATCATGGACGGTGTGGCTCACCCATAAGAGAAGGCTATGATATTGAAAGCCAGGCTTTATTACGTAACCAAACAGCTAGGAATGGACTAAATGACGAAGAACATGAAAGTCCCACACTGTCTCCATCCAGACGAGATTACGACACAACTCAATCTGTGCTCCGTAAGACTCAATCAAGCCCTGTCGGCGTCAGTCGAGGTCGTGGCGACAGCCGTAGTTCCTCTCCTGGAAGGAGAGGCTATGAAACCCCAACTCAGTATCAGCTTAGGAAAACAGACACTAGTAGTTCTTTACAAGGTCGTAATCGTGATAGTCGTAACTCGTCCCCTTCAAGGAGAAGCTATGACTCTCCTTCTCAGTCTCTGCTACGCAAGTCTGAAGTAAACAGCTCTGTCAGAGGTCGTGATAGCCAAAGTCGAAGCTCGTCCCCTTCGAGGAGAAGCTATGAAGGTCCTTCTCAGTCACTGCTGCGCAAGTCTGAAGTAAACAGCTCTGTCAGAGGTCGTGATAGCCAAAGTCAAAGCTCATCCCCTTCGAGGAGAAGCTATGAAGGTCCTTCTCAGTCTCTGCTACGCAAGTCTGAAGTAAACAGCTCTGTCAGAGGTTGTGATAGCTACAGTTCGTTGCCTTCGAGGAAAAGCTATGACGCTCCTGAACAGCGCACATTGCGGAGAACAGAAACTAACACCTCCCTTAACAGCAAGAATCACAACAGCCGCAACTCCAGCTCTTCTCCCACTATACAAGGCAACAATGATCCACCGGGCTACTCAATCCTCAGGACTGCCACTAATGGGGACTCCAGCCGTTCCTTTCAAAGAAAAAACACGTACCACGACTCCAAACCTGACTACAATAACTCACCAACCTCTTGCCGAGAATCGACTCATTCTCAACGCGGTTCCTCGTTATCTCGTCCTTCTTCGCCCCCTAGACCGGCCACAATCGGCAGCAGAACAGCTTTCGCCACCTTGGAAACACCCAGGAGCCATGGAAGTATCAGATCTGGGGTTGGTAGACATGGTCGTGAGGACCGCTGCCCATCCCCTAGTGACAAGAGATCCTCCCGCCATGCAAAGAGCCCTTCTCCTCCACCCCAGATTCAATTGCGCAGGCACACCTCCTCCCAGAGCTCCGTGGAGTCCTCAGAGTCGGGCCCACCGTTGTCGGGTTCCACGGGGCGGAACAAGGAGGAGTATGCCATGATAGCAGACGTGCCGAAGGTCAAAATAATCCATCAGAAAGACGAGGTGGGCTACATGGGGCGGCCTCAGAACCAGCAGCCCTCGCGGAGGCAGGAACTCTTTAAACCAGCCAGGTCAGACACATATTATTATATTGTGCAATAAGCTACCTACACGTATTTTCATACTGACATCCTGTTCTGCTGTTTCAGCCACTCCCTGAGCAAGCATCCCTCCAGAGAGAGGCTCGATACAGGGGACACAGAGAGAGACTGGAACTACGGTGGCAGTGGGTATCTATCTCGAGCTCACTCCTCCACCTCACTGCAGGTAGGCTGGTTAAAGGATGAAAAAGCTCATTTTTAAGATGCGCTTGTTGATTTTACTGTTCATTACAAATGTGCCCAGTCCACATGGACTTACAAGACACTACACACATAACTAAGAAAGACAATAAACAATTATAAGAACAATCCAGAAAACAAACGAGGCACAGATTGTCCTTTAAGCACACCAAACATAAAGAGACCTCTTCCGTTGTCGGTAGGCATTCAACACAAACTGAGCAAAGTGAAACACCTCATCTGAAAACAGTCTGCATTAGAAAATAAATCAGGACACTCCGCTGGCATCTAATATTGTGATATATTGGACAATAGAACAAAGAGTGCCCCAAACATTACTGGACGAATATATCATTTAGCAAAACTGGTAATGTCCAAGATTTCAAAGCATAGAGAGACAAAACAGTGTTAAATGGGGGCTGGGAATTGAGTGTTAAAACCTTGCAGTGGTATGTGCACAATATAATCCATTGCAGTGGGATTGCAGCTTGTTTGTGTGTTAATTCTTAACCACGTCGTCCCCCATACCGTACGCCAGTCTGCGGATGTGAAACTCTGGAGGTTTCTATGTTTGCTCAGACCCGGACATTGATTATCTCCATAACTACAAGCTGTTCCTTTCCAGAGGTCTGGCAGTCCTTCAGCAGATGAGGGCAGTTCTTGGAAAGGTAATCACCACAGAACAGAACAAATGCAGGTATGTGACACAGTGTGTGTTTACAGTACATGTGTGCACGCTCACTATATGTATCCACGTGGAAACAACCTCTGTCTCGCTGTGCCATATGGAGGCAGAAGCTACAGCTGTTTTTCCTGTTATCACAAACATAATAAACCCTGTAGTACACATGGTTCAATACAAGTTTATTGGCCTATTTCAATATCTTCCCGTTACATATTTACTAGACATGCTGGCAGCGTGTCCAGTGTTCACACAGATCTTGTCTATAATAGAAAGTCTTTTATGTACTTGGCACCCTAACCTGTCGTATCTACAGTATCTCTGGGTCTTTTAACGGCTCGTTGTTGCTGTGTGTGTGTGTGTGTGTGTGTGTGTGTGTGCGTGTCTATAGACTTCACCTACAGCCTACAGGCATTTCATAAGACTGACTGAGCTTTGTCGATTGTGGTCTGCTGGGGCATGTGTTGAAATTCCTGAACTGAAACCAATAGCTACCAAGAGAGGGATTTTGGAGGGGAGGAGGGTGAGGTGAAGGTGGGAGGGGTGCCGCTGTGTTTGCAAGCTTAAAATATTTCCAGTGAAGAAAATATCGTAAATACCTTATCGTGAAATATTTCGTCCTTCTTCTTAATAGGAGAAAACATGAGCGACGTGTAGCATTGGATTTATAGATTTAATATCAAGAAGAAAAAAGGAAAATGGGGCGACTAGAGTTCTGACATTGCCTGAAGACTGACAGTTTTTAATTTTAATCAACCTTAAACGTAAAATCTACAGTACTAATATCCTAATTACTGTAATATTAGAAAAGGTTGTACCACATTTATTGTATACACTGTAATATGTTATGGTCTTTTACTGTCGTGGCAGTTTTTCCACCACAAAATCTACAGACATTAAAAAAACACCTGCAGCTGTGGTTGCCAGAATTTTACCATAATAAATACGATACAACCTTTTCTAATATTACGGTAATAGTATCATATTAGTCCTGTTGATTTCACATTTAGGGTTGACATTTTATTCCATATTTTAAAATGAAAATGACAAACTGCCAAACCATGACAGGAAAAGATCGAAAAAGATGCCATGAAGTATGACTTTCAAAACATTTACTTAAATGCCATTTTAAGGGTATTTATACAGAATAAAGTAGTATTTTATAATAGACACAGTAATATTTCATGGTATATTTTATTTTACTGTCATGGCAGTTTTTCACTGTAAATTCTACAGACCTTTGTCTGTAGCTGAACAGGGTCGACTGTATTTTAACATCTGTCATGTGATGGCGATACTTTATTTTCTAGTGGGTGGTAGCCGTTGTAAAAAGTTTTAGAAACACAGGCTTAAAGGTCCAGTGTGTAGAAGTTCGGCTGCATCTAGTCTAGACTAATCGCTGCATTGCAATCCCCTCACATCACCCTCACCTTACTAGTGTAAAAGGGAGAAACAAACACTTTAAGGGCCCTGTCTAGAGTCAGTATTTAGTTTAGTCTGTAGAAACACGGTGTTTCAATATGGCGGGCCAGTGTTGGGTGTAGTTACTTTGGAAAGTAGTTAATTAGGTTACAACGTTACCATCAGTTAAAAGTAATCTGTTACGTTACAGTGTTACCTATGCCTCTCCACAGTACTGTCTGACAAAAAGCAGGCTGCAGTTGGAATTTTTCTTTCCTTAACCGGATTACTTTTTTTTTTTAAATAACGAAGTTACTAATTACTTAACGCACGAAACTAACGCGTTACGTTACACGAAAAAAGTAATTAGAGTACTCTAATGCGTTACTTTGTAATGTGTTACTCACAACACTGATAGCGGCCTCCATTAAAGAGGACCAACTCCCACCGGAGATATAAAAGTAACAAAGTAACAAAAATAAAAAATATTCTTATGCCATGCATGAAAACATAGTTATGAATATTATATTCCATGTGTGCTTTTATTCTGAAAATCTCACACACTGCACCTTTAAGTCTTTTTTCTTTGTAATAGATTTTAAGGAGGTTCGGTGCCCAAAAAAAATGAGGGAGTGAGACCTCAGACAGTCATGTATGTTATGATAACTCGCTCTAGTTGGAATTAATCCGAGTTATATCCGTCCTCATGTTACCGGGGGACCCCTCTGGACCCCCACCTACCTTACCTTACCTTACCTTACCACCCTCGGCCCCCCAGCCCTGCGGAGCTCCCTCCCCGGTCCCCGGTGTGTGGGTTTCGGTGCCAGCAGCAGCAGCAGAGGCAGCAGCCTCGTGTGGTTAGCTTGTTTTCTTTTAACGAATCTTCGCGGATCCGCCCAGGAAGTGTCTGAAACAGAGACACACACAGAGACTCGAACAGAGACTCAGGAGTTTGTCGTTTGTCGTTTGAGACCCACAGAAAAACAAAAAGTTATTACTTCTTTTAAAAAACCGTTTTGTCGGTTTTCTCCGTGTTTTTATCGCTTTTTCTGTCGGTTGGTCGCTATGGAACGTTGGCGGTTGGCGCGGCTTCATCTTCTTTAACGTCTTTTTCTTTAACGGTTTAAAACATTTCTTGTCTTTTTTTTTGTGTGTTTTTATTTGAACTCTCACTGGATCCTGTCACCATGACGGTAAGTTACACACTTTTTTTTTTAAAGTTTAAAGTTTGTTGTGTCACTCCTTCCTTCCTCAGTGTACATTCACATACATTAAATCAGCTTTAAGTAAAAAAAAAAGCTAACAGCAGCTAATTTTGTAGTCCATGCTAAATGGGTAAAAAACTACAACTTGCTGTTAGCTTAAAACTCAAACTATTCCCTTCTAAAATTGTTGTTTTTATTGCATATTAATGTACCCAGCTGTTATTTCTTCTTTAAAAAATATGTTTGAGACTTGTTTCCAGGTGTTGTGTAGCTCCACCTGTGTTGTTTACAGTAGCTTGTCCCTGTGTGTGTGTGTGTGTGTGTTTTCACAGCCAGGTGTGAACACATGTTACCTGTTTGCACGCAGATGTTTCATTATGAAATATACTGCAAAACCAGGAGCTGTCATCACATCCTAACCCGTTTTAAATGAATCTCACATGTTTGTTTACATGCCTCTACTGCATGTTTGAGGATCAATAAAGTATCTGTCTATCTAAAAGACATCAGACAGTGCTCCTTTATTTAAGCCGGAGCCGGTGACAGTGGACATTGTGTGTGTCGCTGACACATCAGTGACCTTTAAAGCAAGGTCACTGATCTCAGAGCACATCACTGTATCGCTGCCCACCTCCTGTGGCCGCTCCCTGACCTCCCTCACGGGCATGTATGGACGAGACGGCATTAATTTATGATGAGGTTTGACACATCGTATCTAGCCTGCACACTAATGTTGAGGTGAGGACACTCACTGGTGATTAATCCACCGAAAAATCGCTTTAATTTGATAAGATCGGCCTCTTAAACATGTGTCCTCTTGTATTCTAGCCGGAAACCTGATGATACAGTCATTATATGTATAGTCCCAGGTGTTTTCTAATTATTTGTAACTTCAGTAATCCACTCATTCCCTTTTTACACACGCTATTGACAATGACTAGACCTTGAAATTTGTAGGATTAAAGAAGATCAGTGGCATAGATTAACTGGCTCATACAGAGAAAAACTGGGTGGTACTTGTGGCTTACATGAACATAACCGAAGCCAGGAAGGGAGTATAAATACAGAAAAAAAAGGGGGGGGTGGTTAGAGATGACAGAAGAGACAGGCAGAGTACAAACAGAGAGAGGGAGCAGAACACAGATGAAGATGTAGAGAGAGAGAGAGAGGGAGGAGAATCAAAGGAACAATACGTAGCTGCAGAAGTGATGAGAGCGAGAGAGAGGAATGCAAATGTTAGTGAAAGAGAGAGAGAGATAAGCAAAGGGAGGAATGCAAGCTGGAAAAAGTTGCCTAACTTCAATCTGGGATCACCGCATCTTGAGATGTCATCGTGTCAAAATGCAAAGACAGGCCTGTTCCTGGAAGTCTCTACTGTCGAGCAGCTGAAGCGTGTTTTTAAATCCGGAGCGAGAAACACGCCAAAATATGTAACAACCGAAAGGTCACCGCAGATTTCCACATCTTTTCTCCCATTGCTCCACTTCCTAATATCACCGTCCGTCCGTCTGTCGTCTTGCGTCATCATCGTTTTTACAGACGTGCTCGTTGCTTCTTGTAATATTTCACACCTCATATTTTCCTGTGTTTGCTTCTGCAGTGCAACAGAGCGGCACGCTGTTTCCTCCAAACACGTCTTAGAGTTAAAAATCATGTGTCAGTGCGTATAAATACAAATATAAACGTATACTGGTACCAGTACCTGACTTTACCGGTTTGGACGTGCATTTTAAGAACTGGTTCATGTCCTTTGTGGCTGAATAAACCTGCAGCATAATATCTGCTGTGTGCATGACAGAATAAACCTGTGGCAGGGTCAGTTGCTGCTGGTTTCTTGTACACAGATCTAATTATATTTAGTACGCCGCACCCTTTGATAGGTTTCACAGCGCTCTTTGTCCTGAAGTTTCAGCATTTGTTGCATTTGTCTTTTATTTGAGACTTCCTTCAGGTTTCATATTTGTAACGAACGCTCTGTGCTCTCTCTCTGCCTCACAGCCCGACCTCCTCAACTTCAAAAAGGGATGGATGTCCAAACTGGACGAGAGCGGAGAGGTAAGCGATGTCGCACAGAAGTCTTTCTCCTCTTCCTCCTCCTCCTCTTCCTCATCCCTCCATCCCTCCTTCCTAATGAGAAAGGACATGTGTAAGGCGATAGCGGCAGATCATCCTCGTTATCGCAGTAATAGCTTCATGGCTTCAGGCACAACAGGTGTCTCCTCTCTTTGAATGATATGCTTGAGCGAATGAGCTTCTCGCTTCACACTCCAGGTCCGCTGGCCTTTCTTGTGTCGCCGTGGCGTTTCAGAGCGTGCTAACTCTGAAGCTGGAGCAATAATAACATGTTATTTTGTCATATCTGAACCCAGGAGTCGCTGAGTTGTTGTGTTTCTTTCAGTGGAAGAAGCATTGGTTTGTTTTGACGGATGCTGGGTTGAAGTACTACAGAGACTCGAGCGCAGAGGAGGTATATTTATGTTTAGTTCATCATTCAAATCATAAAACACTTCAAGCAGAAACAAACGTGGCGCAGGATGAGAAATGTGTCCCGTCGCTGTGTTTTCTGTGTAGAAAGACGACTTGGACGGAGAGATTGACCTAAAATCCTGCGTGAAAGTGTCCGAGTTTGACGTGGAGAAGAACTACGGCTTTCAGATCCAGGTGAGTATTTCTGCCGTCCCTTATCAGCATCAACCACACCCGCTCTCAAATTCTGCAGCACGTTTTCTTTTTTGTTATCGCGACTCACATCTCTGCCAGTATCTCTTCCACTTCTCTCACTCTTTCCTTTTTTATCGTTTCCATCTCATCCCAGTTCTGTCACATCTTTGTGTTTTTCTCTTTTGTCCCCGCAGACACGGGAAGCCGCGTTCACGCTGTCTGCCATGACGGCCGGGATCAGGCGGAACTGGATAGAAGTTTTAAAGAAGAGCGTCCGGCCCAGCAGCTCTCCCGACCTCACACAGTAACTGACGGTTTAATTGTTGAATATAAACCGTTTTCAAGTTACAGCACGCTCTTACAGGGGAACATAAGCAGCTGTTCTTGTTTAACTGATGAATTTTGATCATGTATCATGTACTAATTAACATTTTCTTGTCCCACCTTGATGAAATCAAGAAATTAGTTTGTTTTCCTAAAAAGTTTCGACATTAGTTACCCTAAAGTCTTTTATTTTGTCGTGCAGCGTGGAGGGAGGAGTGTCATTAAGAGTGAAACTGTTGCCCAAAGATGTTTTTAACATCTCCACCTTGAACGAAACAGTTTAAATGCAGGGTTTTAAGAGGGCACCTGACAGAGAATCAAAAGACCTTCACAAATAGCAGCTATTTGGACATTTAGAAAAGCTTTGGGGACGAGCGTCATAACTGCAATTTCAACTTCCTGCCCTAAAAAGCAGCTTTTATGTTTCTTTCTATGAGTTGTTTTTTCTCTGGCACTCATGTGTTTTTAGGACTGGTTGTCTCAGCCTCCTTAAAGTGCTCATTTCAGGTCTCGCTGCAGCTGAGCCTTGGCTAAATACAGGCCGATAAGAAGCTCTTGTTACTCACATGCACCAGCAGCTTTGCCCTCCGAAGAGTTTCACTCGCTGTGTGCTTTGGCTGTTAGATGAATCAAAGTTTCATTGATTGCTCAGAGGGTCAGTGTATGTTCTGTTTTCATAATGACTCAGCACCAGCTGTGCCTTGAGTGTTCAGGCTTTGTGTACTTTAGATTTACTCGATGAATTTGGGATTGATCGATTACTTCTTTATTTGATTGAATCGGACTTTCACCCCTTGATTCATTGATCTGTCTGTAATTCTTTTTAGATTACCCGACAGCAGCAGTGACAAAGAAAATTCCCATTCTCGCTTCCCGCTGTCTTCCCGTCGCCCGTCGTCGCGTCACGCCGACGTTCATTCAGAAGTCCCGGCTTCCGCCCCTCCTACTCATCGTAGGTTCGACTATGTCGAGCTGTCTCCCGTCCCCGCCTCATCCGGCCCTCTCCCGGCCAGTCAGAGAGAAGCGGCGGAGGGGCAAGGTAGGGAGCACAGCCAATGGCAGGAGGAGAGGAACACGACCAGCCAGTGGGAGGCCGTGCTGTCCAGGAAGGGCAGCGGCGTGGGATCGAACCAAAGGCTGCGCACGGAGGACGAAATCGAGAGGAAGTGGGCCGAGTTCGAGCGCATGCCGTTGAAGGAGATGAGCTCCTTGCCACCGATGGGGTCGAGGCCTTCTGGCCAGTCAGCCAATGAGGCGCTGCAGAGGGAGGTAGTGCGTGAAAAAGTTTTTTTCCAATTTGCAAATTAAATCAAATGCAAATTAACTCTTCATCTGTCCGGATGAAGTAAACATTTCTGCCTGTTAACACTCGAGTCACTATTTTTCCGGCTTGCCTCTGCGCTTCAGCAGCGTTTGTCATCGAAAACGTGCAGTGGAAAATGAAGAATACGGAAATCGATGTGAGAAACGCTGCTGAAACTCCTGCCTGTTCTGCTTCTGTGTGTTGTGTCGTGGTTTGAACTGTCAAACTCTTGATAAACAGGACATGAAGAGGAGCCGATATGCAGATTTAAAAGGTCAAAATTCAATTAAAACATCAAATCCAGGAGGTGCACAAGGCCCAGTGGTCTGTGTTTAGGAAAACGAGGGCTTTGCCTCTGATCCTGTGCAGATCACATGCTGGCAGTTTATTCTGTTTACAAGTCAGTGAGTATGAATAAAGTGAAGGTTAAGTTGGCGTCCTGCTTCTTCATCTCCTGCTCTGCTTATTGTGATGATCACATATTTAACTAATAGGCTTCTGTCCACCAGCCGCTGTCGCTCAGTGGGCTTTACCTCCGTCTTCGTCTCTTTCTCAGGTGGCGTCACTGAGGCAACAGCTGGAGCAACTACAAGGTGGGAGAGGAGGCGGAGGAGGAGGAGTAGGGCGAGGAGGAGGCGTGAGGGGCAGCTGCGGGCCCGAGGCCCCCTGCAGCCGCAGCCTGGGAGCCATGGAGCGCGCTCACCGACAGGCGCTGGAGGAGCTGCAGAGGCAGCACGAGCGCCAGATCAAGGAGCTGGAGACGGAGAAGGACAGGCTGCTGCTGGAGGAGACGCAGGACACCAAACGAGGTGAGCAGAGCGAGCGGGCGGGGTGGGAAAGAAAGCATGAAGGGAGCTTATGTTTCACTGAGTTATGTAGAAATATTGCAGC
This sequence comes from Larimichthys crocea, assembly GCF_000972845.2. Classification (NCBI taxonomy): domain Eukaryota; kingdom Metazoa; phylum Chordata; class Actinopteri; family Sciaenidae; genus Larimichthys; species Larimichthys crocea. The sequence goes on along the minus strand of NC_040022.1, from coordinate 27,223,777 downwards.
GGTAAATCGAGAGGATCATATGTGATAGAGGTCAAAGGTCAAATAGAGTTCACTGTTTCACATTATGTAGATTAGGGAGAGGTTGTTTTTCTTGTGAATAATGCGAGGACTTCTTTTTTTCTTGTGCTGATACCAGCCTTGGGCGAGATCACGTAGATGACGTGTCACCCTGTGTATGTGTGTGTGTGTGTGTGTGTGTGTGTGTTTTTGTGTTTCAGTGATGGAGGCTTTGAAGAAGAAACACAAAGAGGAGTTGGAGAGGGAGGTGGAGAAAGTCAAGAGGCTGGGCAGCGGGATCGATGCGCGGACTCTGCGAGAGCAACAACAGTAAGTCGCTTCGGACGCGTCGCCGCGGCAGAGACGTGCACTTGCACCCAGATATACGGGTAAACAGGAAACTGGCACCGCAGTCTGTCAGCGCGAGTCCTTAACATTACTAACACCACCTGTTTCTGAGAGTTACACCATCTTCTAATAAAATATGTTGCAAACTGTGTTGCATTCAGATCTGCAGGAACATAACAGAGTTTGTGCTTCTCTTCCACTCGCGTTGCCTTGAAAATAAATTGCTGGTTGTAGCCTGGCCCTCGGCCTTAGTCAGTCAGTCAGTCAGCGCAGGCCAACATTGGTAATTTATGTGAATAGCTCTCTTGTGCTTTTAAGTGGAAGCTTGTTTTTTTCAGTGAAATAAAAAGGCCGAATCTGCAGACTCCACAACAATCCAGGCTTCCTCGTCTAACTAAGGCCATTACCGCAGTGGCCACTGGGTCCTGTTAGGCACTTAAGGAATGCAGAAGAATTTGGTCATGGATTAGTTTTCCTTTTGTGAGCTTCGCGGGGCCTTTTGACACAACGCCGTCTCAGTGGCTGCTACTGGAACCTGCATTTTAGAGCTTATCTGTGCTGCCTACTCTGCGCTTTTTCAGCTCGTCGCACGGCTTCCTTATTTTTGTGGTTATTGGTCATGAGTAGTAAAGATGCTTTCAAACCACAGTAGGAAATACTTTCCTCATGAAAACGGAAAAAAGAAAACACCCTGGTGCATTTTTCACAGCATGTCGCTGTTATTAAACGTAATCAATACTATATAATAACACTTTACTCTAAAGGTCTTCAGAATGAAGGAGCTGCCGCTTAATAGGAGGATTTCTTTTAGATTAGCTTGTTGTTTGTTGTTTCTGTGAGTTTTTCTGCTCTTACAGTAAAAAAAGAAAGCCGATAACGTCACAGACAGTCCGTCATGATGTTTAACCTGCAGCATTTCAGCAGGACCGGCAGTTTCACATGCTAACTATCCATCTCTGCAGGGCAGAGAGTCAGGCCTTTCAGCGAGAGCTGGCCGGACTGTCTGAGCGCTACTCCCAGAAGTGCCTCGAGCTAAACCGAGCCGAGCAGAACAGCGCTGAGAGGGAGAGGGAGATCAGCCGCAAGGAGAGAGACATGGAGCAGCTGAGGAAAGAGAACCAGGTGAGTCAGCATCCTCGATGCTACACGGACAGGCGTAAATCTGAAATATAGCATGGCATCTTTATAGACTGTGTCATTAAAGTTAGTGTGACACGTCACTCTGACCATCATAGGAAAGTTTGATGCAGTAAGAGAGGTGAAAGCAGTGTCTGTCACTTTGTACTATCTGAGCTCTCGCTGCGACCCCTTTTATGCTTCAGTAAAGAATGACGTGTAAGCGTGGAGTCCGCAGTCTGATGTTTGCAAACCCATAAATCCATAAATAAATGACCAGAAATGTTTTTTCCTCTGCAGGACCTAAAGGCCCGTTTGAAGGAGGAGATCAGCCGTATGCGATCCACCATCACAGACCAGAGCTCAGAGGACAACAAAGACAGGACGCCCTGTGAACTGGAGGTAACGTCTTTCGTACTGTGTACACGAAACTGAAAGTGGATGAAGGGGAAGTCAGCGTGAGCCGCATCCATCAGATATGCAAAGAGTGAGAATGTGACCCGCTGCAAAACAGCTGTTTGCTGCAACAACAGTAACTGTGGTCGAATCTAAATCTAATCTAAATGAATCTAAACTTTACTTTCTCTATAGAATAGATGTGTGTGGACTGTTCGCCATAACGCCTGTGGACTATCCAGTATTAAAAGAGACATCTTTACTGCAAAAGCACATTGATTTTAAAGACTTCGAATGTAATTCTTCTCAAACTTTGGCAAATTAAACCAATAGTGGAGTGAACTAAGCAGCTTAAGAAACTCTGCAAACGCTCAGTTTCAGTTAGCCAAAGTCACGGTAAATGTGAGAAGAGGAAGTTGCATCATGCAGACGTGTGAAGGATGACTTGCAGTGTTTGCATAAAAGTCCCCGGCCTCTAAAGAAACAAACGTTGCACTATATTTCAACTCTCTCTGGCTGCCGAGCTGCTGTCGTGGTTTTCAGTTTCACGGTAAACACTGAGCAGCGATTGGCCAGAAGCCCGGGTCGTATATTATGTAAATGACAGAGGACAGCCGCTGTTTTTGTCATAAATCACCAGAACACAATTACTGAGCATTTTTGGTGGACTCGAGTGATAATTATCATGATTTATGAGAATAAAAGAGATGTTTTCTTTTTGGCAGCAAAGGACGACCGCACTGTTGTTGTGTTGTTTTTCTCTCAGGTTCTTCTCAGGGTGAAAGAAAACGAGATCGAGTACTTACACAAGGAGATCAGCTGTCTACGGAACGAACTGCAGTTTCTTAACGCGGTACATATATATATACACATATATATGTGTGTGTGTGTTTGTCTAAAGTGTGTGTATTTCTGTTGTTTTTCCTGGATGAATAACGGGGAATGTTAATCCTCATATCCTTGAACAAAGTCTTTGTTAATAGTCTTAAAGACTGGAAGCTCTCAGGCAACGCAGCGCAACAAAATTTCCAAGATTTTCTGGCTTGTGCTGAGAACCGTAAAACCGTGAACACAAAGTTCATTCAAAAATAGTCCCCATGAGTCTGTATAGTCGGCTTAGGTGGTCAGAAAACCCCTTAAAGTTCAGCACTGCAAGAATGCTCTGTTATTATTATTATTTGTTATTTGGTGCTGCCCCTCCAACGTAAAGTAAGAGGTAAGGTGTCGCACTCAGCCTGTCTTGTGCTCTTTGCCCCGCAGGAGAAACGTCTGGCCTGCGAACGATACACGGAGATTCGGGAGGAGCTGAGCGGGATTAAAGGCCGGAGCGAGCGAGAGATCCAGAGTCTGAAGGAGCACCTGAGGTTGGCCATGGCTGCTCTGCAGGAGGGGCAGAAGCTGGGAAACAGCCTGGACCACTGAGAGTCTGCTGCTGGGTACCAGACACAGTGAAAGGTGTGGACTTCTTCAAAACCAAGAAGACACCGTCTCTATGGTGATTTCTTAAGGAGAAGCTCATTTGTTGTGTGTCTTTTTTGCAGGTGTGACTGAATCAAAGACGTACACGGAGGAGCAGAGGAGACGACTGTTGGACTTGTACAGTTCTGGCTGTGTGGGGACCATGTTAGTGCCTTAGTTTTCAATCATTCTGCCAATGAGCAGCATAGAGTAGCTATTAGCTGGTTTCATTACACTGGGCCACACGTGATATATAAATAAAACTGCACTTTTCATTTTTTTTACTATAGCTTTCGCTTGCTTTTAGCGCGAGCATGTATGAGTGCGCATTTGGTCTGAAAACTGGAATATTTGTTGAGTGACGTCTTTTTTTTTCTTTTTTTTTAATCAGGTAGTGAAGAGTTCATAGAGTGAAGAGTTCATACTGTATCTGCTTCTTTTTTCTTTTTGTCGTTGGATAACTTTCTCATTGCCTCCGTCTTCTGCCCGACACAGCACAGTTACAGCTACTGTCATCTCCGTTTTCTATGTTGTACAGCTTTCGAGTCATGTTTACTCTGTGAAAATAGCACATGTTTCTTTAGAAATGGGAGCTTGTCATTTGCTGTAATTATATGTTGTTGTTTTTTTACCTGGAACCAAGTGTGCTTATTGTGAATATGAAATTCTGTTAGAAATATATCGGGGTGAACAGGACAAGACGGCAAACGTTTCTATTTCCCGACAGGCTGAATTAGAAGTTGATCTGTGATTGAGGCTCAACTTTCTTTGGGGATGCTTGTTAAGCTGCTGAATGAATGTTGTCCCACATCACACATGTCTTTATTATTATTATTTTTTACTGAGAAGCAGGAACTCTCAAGCTTCCCGTCGCCCCCACCCCCTGATCATTATCGGCATTTAAGTGCCACCACCACGGCAGAACGACAGGTGTTGCATCGATGAGCCAATTTTTTTTTTTATTGACAGTATGAATTGTGATAAAATGACTTATCTACCTGCCTTTTGAAAAATATTTTCATATTTAATGTACTGTAGAACCTGTATCATCTTTGTAAATTATACACAATTTTTGCAATCAATAAAATAAATTCTACAGAAACACATTTATTGTCAGTGATGCTGTATTTCTTCATCTGCAGACTGGAAGCACACTCATATCTGTTTTTTCCTGTATTGCCAGGACGATCCAGACAAAGATGATTCACTGCAGTTTCATAAATCTAGAAAATACAGTATGATGTAATGCAGTGTAACACTCATTTATATTTTTAAAAATGTTAGTAACACCTCAAAGTCTGATGAAGTTCAGGACAACAGTAATTACTCTGGAGCAGAATGTCTCCGTAACATTGACAACAACAATGAAATGTGTTAAGTTTGGTTGTGTGTTTATTGGATTTAGTGGCATCTAGTGCTGTAGTTGCAGCCCCCTCCACTCACTCTTCCAGTGTCTTCCAAAGCGTGAAGTATAAAAACTATAGCTGGCTGTGAAACATGCGGAAAAAATGCGAATTAGCCCTTCCTTCAGCCAGGGTTTGGTTTGTCCACCTACTGTAGAAACATGGCAGACTCCATGGAGGAGGACCTGCAACGTTTGTAGATCAGTGACAGTATTAAAGACAACCAGCGTATGCGTGACGTCACCCACAGGTTTCTGAAGAAATATGCAGCGCTGGGTTCCCGTCCTGTTGATAGTACTACTTTAAAAATTGGCAGAGATGTGGATCATCGGTGGACCTGAGATTGGCTGAATGATACCTGTCAATCAAAGCGTCCACGCTCTTAATCCTGCATAACTTTAAGCCTTAATATAATGTGAACAGGTGAGTATATAAATTCACCCTCAGTACAGTTGTCATGAACGGGGAAATTAGCTACAGAGACCAAAACATTGACATTTGAACATGGGGACTTATGGAGACTGACTCACTTCTGGAGCCAGCCTCAAGTGGACGAGAAGAGGAACTAATTATTCTGTTCATGGATCGTGGCTGCTGCACGACGTCCACTACATTTTATTATTACTGTCATTATTGCTGCCATATCTCCATTACAGTTTATAGTTAGTTGATGATTTGCTGCTGCTGTGCATCTGTGTCTCTCTATCTCTATCACAGGTTCCACTGCTACTGTAATCATTTTATCATTTATTGTAATTGTACAATATGTTTGTGTTGATTTCCCGTCCGTCCTGAGAGAGGGATCCCTCCTCTGTGGCTCTTCCTGAGGTTTCTTCCACCTTTTTTTTTCCTGTTAAAGTTTTTTTGTGGGCAAGTTTTTCCTCACTCGAATCGAGGGTCTAAGGACAGAGGGTGTCACTCCCTGTACAGATTGTAATGATGCACTTTGTGACTTTGGGCTACACAAATAAAATCTGATTTGATTTATTTCATGATGAAAACACAGTTATGGAAATTATATTCTGTAAAAAGACCCTAAATCTGACAAACTGTTGTTCTTGTATCAAACCGTCCACCAGGTGTCGCCACAGTGTCTGTCAACATAAACACCAACGAACAAGTGCGACCGGAAAGGCTGCAGCAGTCATGGCGTCCTCCGCGGCGACTCGAGCCGCCGCTTCCACCGCTAAAGTCGTTAAACCGATTTTAAGCCGAGACCTGGACGAAGCTAAGCGCAGGGTCCGGGAGCTGTACCGAGCCTGGTACCGAGAGGTGCCCAACACAGGTATGTGTGTCCGCTGCGGCCGGTTTGAAGAGTTTAGAGAGCGGAGTGAGCGTCAAGGTCGAGACTGTGGAGGTTCAAGAGACCTGAACACAACACGACATGACACGACATGACATAACACAGCACGGCATAACATGACACGAGACGACACAACACGACATAACATGACATGACATGACATAACATAACACAGCACGACATAACATGACACGAGATGACACAACACGACATAACACAACACAACATAACACAGCACGTCATAACATGACACGACATAACACGACACGACATAACACAACATGACACGACATAACATGACACGACATAACACAACACGACATAACACAACATAACATGACACAAAATAACACAGCACAACATAACATGACACAACATAACACAGCACGACATAACAACACAACATAACACGACACAACATGACACGACACAACATAACACAACACAGCTTGCACGACATAACATAGCATAACACAACACGACACAACACGACACAACATGACACAACACGACACAACATGACACGACACAACATAACACAACACAGCTTGCATGACATAACAACATGACATAACACAGCATAACACAACACGACACAACACAGCTTAAACAACATAACACGGCATAACATGACATAACACGACACAACACAACACAGTTTACACAACATGACATAACACGACATAACACAACACAGCTTACACGACATAACACAACATGACATAACCCAACATAACCACAACACAGCTTACACACACTGTTCACTCCACCATATCAGTCAGAGGTGTTAATAATGCTGTTTAAACTAGTCATAAGTCATAACTGGAAGCGTTCATACCTTTAAAATATCTATATAATATGTAACATAAGGCTCTCTCTGTGATGAACAGTTATAACCTGTCAGTAACATCACCTGTACAATATCTGTAAATATCGTCACTACACTCACACTGTGCATACTGTGTATTTATTACTTAAAGAAAATGTCCATATGTATATTTGTATATGTATATTTACCTTTTTGTGTGTACATAGTTCTTGTTTTTGTTTACCTGTCAAGACCTCTGTTCTGATTTCTAACTGTACCTATGTCTATACATGTTTGATGTTTGTGCCCGCATGTGCACACATACCTGGCAAATTAAAGTGATTTTTTTAAAATCCTGATATCGTCCATAATTAGAGCTTAATCCGTGCTAATCTTACTTCAACATGGACCGTCCTGTTTCAGATAGTGCCACCAGGCAGCAAGGTTTTTAAAGCACCCTTGTAGCTCAGCTGTTACAGAGCATTGTTATGAAATGTGTCAAGTGTCAAGACGTCTGTTTACGTTTGTCTCTGGTTCATATGTGAGAGGCACAAACAGGCTGGTTTTCATAGGGCTTACAGGGTGGGAGCTGTCCACCTTTAAAGGTCCCGTAATCTTGCTCAGGATGAGGCAGGAGATCATATGTATGTAAAGATCAAACATGATCAGGAGGAGTTCAAATGTGATGTTAAGATCAATGGTCCAAAAATGCTATAGACATCTTCAGAACCTGTTGGTTTAGGTTGGTTGTTTTTTTAACAGTAAGAAATATACAGAATTCAAAAAGATGCTGTGAAAGTGAAAGTGAGTCCCTGGATGAAACATTGACGTTCTGTTTTGTGTCTCTCTGCAGTGTCACTGTTTCAGCTGGACATCACAACACGTCAGGGAAGAGACAAAGTGAAGGAGATGTTCGACAAAAACAAGCACGTCACGGACCCGCGCGTGATCGACATGTTGGTCATTAAGGTAGGAACGGCCGTTAACCTGAAGTCGTTTTGTCCTTTGAAGATGTAGAGTAACGCTGTTGTTGACGTTCTGTACGTTGTGTGATCTGAAGGGGAAGATGGAGCTCCAGGAAACGATCAACGTCTGGAAGCAGAAGACCCACGTGATGCGCTATTTCCACGAGACCGAGGAGCCTCGTCCCACCGACTTCCTGTCCAAATTCTACCGAGGTCACGACCCGTGAACTGTGTAGCTGTGCCCTGACCTCTGACCTCTCTCTACATAGCTTGTGTCCAGTGTGACCGATGTTCCCCTTGGCTGTAAATACACACTTTAACACCCACATACTTCACGACTGTGCGTCTTTAATTTAAAATCAGAGTTTTGTTGGGGTTCTTTTAAAGGGACAGTTCACGGACAGCAGTTTCTTTATTATTCTGCAAGGAGAGAAGACGGTTAAATAGAAAGAAGCTGTTCACAGTAACTTCTCCTGTGAGTAGCAGTGTCATTTTATTGAAGAGATGCTGCTCGTGAAGTTAATTGCTGACTCGTAGGTGTGAATGTGAGTTTGATTGGTTGTTTGTGCCCCGTAAAGAACGGGCAACTCGTCCAGGGTGTCCATCAACTCTGACCCTAAGTCAGCTGGGATAGGCTCCAGCCTTCTTGCGACCCTGTTGAGTTGAAGCACTTACAGAAAATGGACGGATGGATGGATGGTTGCTGGGGACATCTCCAAACTAAAACTCGTGTAAGATGTGGAGTTTTATGTATCTGTAAACCGTGTGCTGAGGCCTGAAGGCGACCTCTGTCCACAAACAAACTGTCAAGATGAGTTATTCCTCAAAGCAGAAGTAATATCTACAGCATACTTAGGGGAAATGTTGTAACCATGTTGAGTGCACAAACACCAAAACAAAACTTGCACTTGAGCACGTGCTCCGCTTCACAATCCTTATTCCCCCGTTTATTAAGACTTTATTGGTGCATGCAGTGACGGTACAATCAGCCTCGCTCAGTGTCTAATGACTAAGTCTTGGAAAACACAGCAGAGGGAGCAGCAGGAAGGCGTTTATGTGCTCAGGCGATCACGAAACAACAAGACCTGCGGAGGGAAAGAAAAAGCTGAGTGATGATTGATTTGTCTTGCAAAAAAATCAGCATTTCAATGCATGCACACACACCCCTACAGTGTGTATATGTGTGTGTGTGTGTGTGTGTGTTTATACTTGCCACAATGCAAGCAGCTGATACCTGTTTACAGGCCTGCAACACCTCTCAGTCGTCGTCGTCATCGTCCTCAGGGACGAAGATGTCGTGCTCCTCCAGCAGCGCAGCGAAGTTCTTGCTGATCAGAGTCCCCACATACAAGAAGGGCACCACGACCAGAGCGATCCGGATCAGGCCGAAGGGGGTCTGCTTACACACACATTAGTTCATACAGAGCAGCTTGTGTCACACACAGACACACACCGAGCCTTCAGAGCAGCACTCACCTTCTTGGGTTTGGGCAGAATGGCTCCGGATGAAGTGCACACAGCTGTCCGGGCGGGTGTCACCGTCCTCCGGGGCTCGGTGGAGGGTGTCAGCCGGGCGGTGCGGCCGTTTCTGCGGACTGACAGTGCCCGGGCAAGACGACCGAGGGCCGACGCCATGTCGACAGCAGCAATGCGGAAAAACAGCTGCAGGTGAGACAGCGCCACCCCGCGGTACTGTCACGCAACAGCACTGTCCTTTCCTAATAATGATTATAATGATACAAAAACCACTTTCTTGCACTATTTTCTATGAATTAAACTCTGCAGACAGTGAAATAAAGGTTGAAATGAACAACACAGGATGCCCAGACTTTCCTGTGGTGTTATTTGGAGAAATAAAGTGAAATAAAAATAATTTGAAACATATTAAACCAGACACACTCCTGAAATATCTTGTTTCAATATCATTTGTGCAGTGCCTGCATGGATGATTAGTTAAAAGGTGACACGAGGCAGTAAGCGGTAGGAGGTTAAATTAATAGTTTAAAATCGCTGCAATCGTGGCTCCAGACAGGAAATATTAGGCAGATCATGAGAAATGAGCTCTGTTCTGTTCAGGATTTAATCTTTCTATTAGGAATAAAGTGATCAGGGTCGACCTACATACTTGAAGATGTTTTCTGAGGCGGTACGCGGTGTAAAAAGTTCGACAGACACTCGGATGCGGGATGCAGTAAGAACTGATGTTCATTCTTTCTCTTGCGATATGTTGCAGCTTACATTTAAAATGCCAGGAACTTTAGCAGCCACATATTGTGAAGAAAAACAACTGATTATTATAGTACCATTAAAAAATTCAAAAAAAATCTGACAACATAACACAACTTAAAAAAAAAACAATAAATACTGTACAGCATTAAATATTTACACACTCCCTATGTAAGTTGTTGATGAGCAGAAAAAAACACTGTTATGACAAAAGCTGCATGTGACTGGAGGATGACACCACGACGAGGAGTAATAATATGAGTGATGCATACTGTAAACACATGTACAGACTCGTTCATCAGCATTATTGTGCTTCAGTCAGTAATAAACTACTGTATAAAGTTACACGTCTGCCATCGAGCATAAACACTCAGTTAAAATATCAAAGACTCCCTCGAAAGCAAGTTAAATAAATTAAATAAGCATTTTCACTGTACAAACAGAATATCAAATAAAATACAGATCAAATCATCCTTTTTACACAAAAGAAATCTCTTCAAGTACCATAAATTCATACTAAGTGAACCAAACAAGACTCTTCAGTGTCTCTTCAGTGCAGAGCTGCCCGCAACTTTAGTCCCTTTTGTCCTCACGTGAGTCCTTCCAGTTTGTACCGCGTCCTATGACACAGAGTGTGGCAGCAGTGGTGGCTCATCACTAAAGAAAGCAACACAGTGAGGAGAGATTTAATAATCAAACACGACTCACATGTAAGAAACATACGGCCGGGCTGTTTCTCACCTGGTGTTTAAAGGACAGACGCCTGAAGAACTTCTTGACCTCTGACGTGCTGGATTTGACGGGCTCCCCGGCCTTGTCGCTCTCCTTTAATCTCACTATTTGTCCTTTGGCGATAGCGGCTCTGAGGCTCATGCTCTTGACTATGCGAGCGCCCGGCTCCGAGTCAAGTGTGGGTCGGGAGGATACGGTGATGTAGGTGGCGTCTTTCTGCCGCTCCTGGTAGCTCACTATCAGAGATGATGGAGGAGGTAAAACAGTAACTTGAACATGTGTTTAAGAACTCATGACACACACAGATCTCAGTCTGCAGGTTTAAACGTTTACCTGCAGAGGTGACTGCGGTGTCTGTGGTACTGGTGAGCTCCAGAAGGATTGAGGGATACGCGGGGTGCAACAGGAAAAGTTTTCTTATGAGCGGCTGAGCTGCAGCAATGCCCGGTGCCACCTACACATTGACATTTCATTAATACCTCCGAGACAATAATCTGAGTGCATGATTCATACACGTTCTCTACGGCAGACTCACGGTTGTCTTGGTAACGTTCTTCTGCGCTCTGATGGGTTCGCTGGCCCAGAAGAGGAACACCGACTGGCCGGTCGAGGTGGAGATCGCTGAAGTTTCCAAAACAAGACGAGGACACACGAAGTCTGCCGTCCACAGTTTATGCCCGTTTGTCCCATTGATGATCAGTGCCTGAGAGACAGAGAGGAGGGGACAAGTGACACACAATTCAACACTGTAGAACAAAATGAAAAGTTTAATGAGCACTTTGAGACTTTGTCGTACCTGCATGACACCGTTTGCTGAATGCTGAATGAAAAGATCCAGAACTCCGTCATCATTAAAGTGTCCCGGGGCTGGTTGGCTGCGACGGGCAGAGAAATGATTTAGGTTTATGTAACACTGTTGGACGTGTAATTAAGAGTGACACAGCGATGCGCGGGGGCTGTACCTGTGAATGGGAGGCGAGTTGAAGGTCCATTTTTTATGCATGTCCTTCTGTTTGAGCGCCGACAGTTTGCTGGAGCCGTACATCAACACCAAGTCGCTTTTGGTGGCGTTGAGGTTGGAAACGGTGTCCAGGCAGTTGTGGTTGTTGCCAAAACCAGACACAAGAGGGAGCAGGTACTCTACGCGTTCAGATCCCCTAGAGAGACGATAACAAAGGCATGATTCGGACATGATATCACTGTAAATTGTCTAATAAACCAGAACTACACCAGTTATTATTATCTTCACTGTGTATACAACCCAGAAAATAGAAATATGATGCTTCCCCAGTATTTAATCAAATAACACGCCTAAAAAACTGAAAATAATTGGTGATTTTATGAGTATCAGCATGGATTAAGCTTTAATATTTAACAGTATAACAGAGCCATGTGCCATGTGTCACCTGTAAATGTGTATGAAGGAGGAGGAATTGGTTTTCTTCAGCGCCTCCCAGCTTGGATCCTTCCTTCGTAGCGCCTGAGTTATTGGCATTTTGCCGGTGGCACGGACGTAGATATCGTGCAGGGAGATGGCCTCTACGTTACCTGGAGGAAAACAAATGAACACAAAGTCTTTTTAAAAAAAACGCAGTTAAAATATTTTCTGTGTCATGTATTGCTGGTTATTCTTTTACCGAGTCCAAAGAGGATGTAATACGCCCCTTGTTGTGTCTCGTGCAGCAGAGGACCGATCAGCTTTCCTTGTCCGGTGAGGTTGAAGGGCACGGGATGTCCGATCTTCACCCCCTTCACCCCAGAGATCAAGGTCAGGGACAGATCCAAAGCCTGGGAATGAATACGGCAGAATGCAGTGTGTAATCACTGAAATATGATCCGTATACTCTGAGCTCACGATCAGATCAGTGTTAGGCCGAAGGAAAGTCCATTTTAAAACAGCTGAAATGTACTATTAGCATTGATTTTTGTTACTGTGTCTCTCTATACACGCCTTGAATCGATGGAGCCATGCAAACACGACGTGTTTTACATAAGAGTGAGTGAGTACACTGACTTTATTATCATTTTTAGTAGAAGCTCTGTGTGTAACTGAATGTACGTGCATTGGAGGCTGTCATGGCGATACCTCGTCTGCAGGCAGGGTGGCTATCAGCAGATCTGGGACTGAGTCTCCCTGGAGGTCTGGAAGTAACACGGCCTGGGATTCAATGTTCTTAAGTACGAGCGACCACAGGTTCTCCCCTGGGGGAATGAAGGGAGCCGGTTTGCTACAGATGGATTGTCCTTATTGACTTTTTTCTTTGTGCATATGAACATAACACCCAGAATAACAGGTCGACAGACTGAGACCATGTAAGAGCAGAAACGCTGTGTACACACGGTCAATGCTCCATGTTCTACCTGAGCTGCCGTTGACTGCGATGATGACAGATTTTCCGATGAGGAGGACCACGGGTGACGGCTGGGCGCTGTACTGCAGTCCACACTGGATGTACATCACAGACTCCCGCATGACTTTCCTCCACAGCACCTGCCCGCTGACTGCAGACAGGGCCACCGCACTGTAGACTGATGAAAAGGACATAATGAATCAATAAAAAAAGAAATGGGGCAGCGCTTACGGGGTTAACAAAGGAGAAAGAGAAACACGAGAGGATTAAACGGCCTTTTAAGAGACACTCCTCACATACTTTTGTTCCCTTGGGTCGGATGCGTGTCATTGGTCCATTCAGTAACACCCAGGAGCACGTCCTCCACTGAATCACCGTCGATATCCCACAACGCAAGCGCCGGCGGAGTGACACCTAGATGAAGAAACCAAACAAAATCCACCCACCAGTCGTAAGGTTGTGTTTTTTTAATGAGCGAAGGATGAACGTGTTCTGCTGACGTACATCCTGAAGAAAAATGTGTAAATCACAACGCAGAAGAGAAATGAAGTATCTATGTGTTCATTAAAGACACAATACTGTGGAGTTTGCCAAACACTTTCTCGGTGCATGTTGAAACTGAACATGTGGGTGGAGTGAAGCTCGGGATCCTGTGTAATTACAGTTGTCTAATTAATGGGTGAGCCAGTATTGTCTAGCCACAGAGACTCCTGAGTAAGTCCTTGTTTAGTGGGCATTATTCGAGGTGTGCGTCATATTATTTAGGACAGTTTACAAACACATCTGTGTGGCTCCTTACCTCCTGCATCTCCCAGCGCTCTCTCCCACTGCATCCTCTCTTCCAGATCTTCTTTCTGGCACGGTATCAGGAACGCACACAGCAGCACGAGCAATGTGGCACAGAGCAGCGGCACCAGAAAGAACGCGCTCCGGACGGCGTTCTTCATCCTTATCCTCTTTTCTTCCGCCTCAGCGCTGTGAACCCCCAGCCCAGAACCCCCCAGTGATCCAGACCCCCCTCTGTCCTCCCCGGATCTGTCCCTGCCAGAGTCCCTGTGGCTCCAGTACTGCATGCCCTTCATGTCGTCTCTGTCCTGCCTGGATCTGCTGGGGAGTCGTTCCCTCCACTCGTCCTCCTCTTCCTCCTCGTCCTCCTGCGCCTCGTCTTCGGCTCCCACGAGCCTCCCGGATCGGCCGCCCCGCAGTTTCGAGGAGCCCGTGCCCAGGCAGTCCCTGCCGAGGCCGTTTCGGGGGTAGTTAAGCACGAGGTCATCCTCTTCGCTTTCGTCCTCGCTGTCTGCTTGGGTGAGAGGGTCGTACTCCCCGAGGTCCGAGCCCTTCTTCCCTGCAGAGACACGGAGTCCTGTCCTGTCACTACGTCAGAGTATGGCTGGAATACTGCTGATAATTTATTGATACACAATAACTAATATATTCTCAGTGCATTTGAGATATGACCCAGCATTACTTCTTCCTCTCTAGGTTAGGCTCAGTTTATATCTTTTTATATTTGTCGTACTTTTTTAGACTTATTTTATATTGTATATATTTCATATTTGATGTTTATTACTTGTTTGCACCGGAAATATGATGGAAACGATATTTCAGTTCTTTGTTTATCCTGTACACATGGCAGTGTTGACAATAAAGCTGACCTGAAACTTGAAACTTAATGTCCAATACTACATTTCACTCAAGTACTGTCTAACATAATATAACATATAATCATTTTTATCTGTAATACATCTTTTTACTACTGCCAGTTATAAAAATACATATCATAATGATTACATAAAGGTTATTTAAAGGTTTTAAGATGTAATAAATAAGAGTAGGTTAGGCTCTCAAAGTCCAATAATGCATTTCACTCAAGTACTTCTTAAAGATTTTACGTAATTAAAGCAATTAATACATATTTTATTTATATTTCTAGCACAGGGCACTTCTCTGCATGTAACGCATGCTTGATTACAGAAGGCAGTAATAGAAGAGATACTTTTATTAATCCCTGGAGGGGGATTACATGCATTTTAACCTGAAATACACACACACACACGTTTATGTACACCTGGTTCACATGCAAATGTGGAGAGAGGTGGTGAAGTGATGGGCAGCCAGTCATACTTTGTTCCATACTGGACTTGAACCACCAACCAACCGGTTCCCAAGCCAAGTCTCTATAATAATAATAATAATAATAATACATTTGCTACTAAGAGTAAAGTTACTGTTGTCATCGTTTTGATCTATAATACATCCTTTATTCTACTGCTTATTATAATAAAACATTTTATAATGGTTACATAAAGGTTATTTAAATGTAATAAATAAATACAGATATATATTGTAGCCTGTTTAAAGCCAAATATATTTTATATTGTATCTGAAATGTTTTATTCATTTAAAGACAGAAAGTCAGACATGTACAGTTTAATATAATATGATATATTATGATATAATAATATGATATGATATATTATGATATAATTAATATATTATGAAGCTTGTTTACTCGGGTCAGCCTGTTAGCCTGCAGCTATCTGAGAGGCGCTTTAACGTCACGCTGTCATCACACTGCAGCTTCATAAATCCACATTAAAATATTTAATTATAACATTTAAACAACATGTTTATTAACCCGGGATGCTACCGTGCAGAAGCTAACGCCGCATCAAAATGAATCAACCGCATAATGAATAAAAACAACGCGCGCTCACACAGACTCGTGCTGTTTTCGGTAAATCGTCCGTTAAACGTTTCATTTGATAATAACGTTACCGTTATCACGTCTTACCGGGCAGTTTGAGGGCACGGGACAGAGCTGCAGCCATTTCTCCTCACACGGCGACGGGAGGCAGCGGCGGCGATGATTAAAGATCTGTGCTGCCCGAAGGCATCATGGGAGTTGGAGTTTTCCCCGTTCCACGTCCCCCCTACGCATAAGAAATAGCACAACATTAGTGTTATAGCGGCCAAATTCAGTTATACATAATATAACCGTGTTTATTGTAATACAACATTATGAAATAATTATATAAAAAAATAATTAAATTTAAAAGAGCTGTTCAGTATTTACCAGGTTAATGTTCGAATATTTTAAATGTGCAGGTATTTTAAATTTACCTGTGCTAAGATTTCTTACAAATAAGAAAACTTTTTTTATACTTTTATACAATCCGAAATAGAAACTGAAACAAAAACAAATAAATGTGACTGGTACACACTGTATGCATTTATAGAGCATCTTTGTGTGTACTGTACCACAGGAGTCTTATACACTGAAAACAAATAAAAGGTATATATTATATATATTCTATATATATTCTATATATATATATATATATATATATGCATTATAGATTTATTGCCAATAAGGGTTTTTAAGTAAAAATATAAGGAAGATTTAAAAAATCAATTGTTAAGTAAATAAATAATAAAATACACAATATGTTTTAAAATAAAAATAGCAGTTAAATGTGACTTTAGACACTATGAATCATTATAGAGCATCTTAGTGTGTACTGTACTATAACTTAGTGTAGGTCAGTGAGACACTGCTTTGTACCTATTGTAATAATGAATTGTTTTGGAACAGGTAAGGGGGTCGGGCAAGGTCCTAGTCCCACGAGGCATCTCGCAAAGTAGGCGAGTCACCTCAGCAGGCAGACCTGAGCCCTTTCAAAAATTGATCTCGTAAGTTGAACGAGGACACGGGCGTCACCCCGCGTCGTTATTTTCCTTACTCATCAGTTTAAGGCATGACCAGTTGTCTGTCGAAGACCGGTATAGACACGGTGCCCAGGTGTCCTCAGTCACGGTGATATCTGACATTTAAAGACTTTGTTACTATGGAGTGTGGAGTGTTGGTGCTGACGGTAAAATGTTTGTAGCGTAAAAAAAAGTGATATTTGACCTACCTGCCAGGTGTGTGTGTGTACACACACGAGGAATTTGACTCCGGCTCATTTTTCTCTCAATTGTTACACACAGGTATAGAGATAAATATCAGTTTAAAAGACGAGGGCCGTGACAGGTAGGCGCAAACATAACATAAAAAACACAAAACATAAAAAATAAAAGATATATATATTTATATTTATTGCCAAGTAGGTTTTTAAAAAAAATAAAAATATAAGGAAGATAAAAACTTTTAAATAATATAAACACACATACAATACATCATGCCACTTTTATCCTCAGTACTTGTCTGTTTTGAAGTTTTTCGTGTTTATTGTTGTAGGTTTTATATATTTCTGTCTGTTTATTGTTGTTTTTTGCCTTTTCTACATTTTTTAATTCTGTAGTGTATGCTACACTTTCCTCTGCTGCTGTAACAAGTAAATTTCCCCGTGGTGGGATGAATAAAGTAAATCTAATTGAATCTAATCTAATCTAATCTATGTTTTAAAATAAAAATAGCTGTATAGTTAAATGTGACTGTAGACACTGTATGAATTATTATAAAGCAAACATAACATAAAAAACACAAAACATAAACATAAAAAATAAAAGGTATATATATATATACCTTATATATATATATATATGTTTGCATCATAGATTTATTGCCAAGTAGGGTTTTTTAAGTAAAAAAGTCAACTATTAAATAATATAAACATACATACAATATGTTTAATTAAACAGTTAAATGTGACTGTAGACACTGTATGAATTATTATAGAGCATCTTAGTGTGTACTGTACCACAGAGAGTCTAACACACTATAAGTTGGTGCACGTCAGTGAGACACTGCTTTGTACTTTGTAATAATTAATTATTTTTGAACAGGTAAGGGGGTCGGGGAAGGTCCTAGTCCCACGAGGCATCTCGCAAAGTAGGCGAGTCACCTCAGCAGGCAGACCTGAGCCCTTTCAAAAATTGATCTCGTAAGTTGAACGAGGACACGGGCGTCACCCCGCGTCGTTATTTTCCTTACTCATCAGTTTAAGGCATGACCAGCTGATCGTCGAGGACCGGTATAGACACGGTGCCCAGGTGTCCTCAGTCACGGTGTCGAACACAGTTTCTACCAACAGCGTCGAGTTGCTCGCTATCTAACACTGAACGCGTTGTAAACATTAAGGGTTGGAGTTTTGTTTTTGATTGTAATTATGTTTGTTGCTTAAAAAAAGTGATATTTGTTGTAAGAATCTGGCCGCAAAGGCTCACGGGTACCCCATTCATGTATCTCATTTGCATTTTGTCAAGAGTAATCGAGCGCAGATTTATTTATTTTTTAATATGACGCTCTTAATCAGCGTAGTGTGGTGTCTTTTAAGATTAATCCACGTCGATTATTAATTATAAAACACGTGATAAATAAATAAGTAAATAAAACGACAATATATATATCGTAAATCCGTGATGGTGCGCGTGCCGGCTTCCGTTAGTGCGCGCTAAAGAAACAAACAAAAAAAACGCCTCTCGTCTCTCGGCGCATGCGCAGTGAGTCGGTGTGAGAGAAAATGGCAGACGTCTCTTTGGATGAAGTGATACGACAGCGCGGCATTAACCTGAAGGCTCCAGCTAAACGGTGAGAAAACTCTCACCGCACGCACACGACTTGTTTCATAAAGCTCGCAGCTGCTTGTAGCGACATTTCCAAACGCGGAGCTGCGAGCTGTGAGCTTGTTTGGCAGCTTGTTGAGCCTCTGCAGCGAAGGCTAGGCTAACGTTAGCTGGGGTTAGATGTAGGCCGCCGCGTCGGTAAATCCGGTAAATGTGTTAAATACTCAACAAAAACACCAAAATAAACCAAACTAAAGGTGGCGCGGGAAGCTGAAACTCTGCCTTAACGTTTGTAGCCTCACTCGACAGACACGGTGATGATATTTCGTGTCGTGTTTTGCTGCCTCGTCTTGAATAAATGTGTTAATATGTTAAACACACAGGACGAGAACATGTGGGAACTAATTTCACTGTCCTGATGCTATAGCACCATTTAATGTCGAAGAGGCTTTTAGGAGGATGTTTTATTGTTACTGTGTTTGCTGTCGTGAGCTGGTTTGGGGCCCTGACTCTTAAAAACAAAACAAAAAGAAACAGGCTGCAGTACAGAGTTCAGGTGTGTGGCTAAACTGCCCAGCAACCCTCTGACTGATTAAAATACTTATGAGACTCAGGGATGTAACGATACACTCAATATACGGTTCACGATTTTTTTGTCCACGATACGATTTATTTATTTTTTTTAATCAAAATGAGCTACAGACAAATTATGACCAAATAAAATTATCTTTTTATTTGTAGGGGAAACAAATCTTCTTTATAGAAACTCTCAAACAGTTTGTGTTCTCTTATAAAAAGTGAAACTTACATGGTCATCATGAAAAATATCTTTCTTTAGAAACTGGTGTTAACTGGCGTAACGTTACTTTGGCAGCTGATTTGTTGCTGCATGTTGCTGTTTTTGGTTTTGTCTGTCCATTTCTCACCGGTTGTATCTGTTTATATAGGGAATCCAAAATGCCACCACACAGGTGATTTCAAACCGTTCGGTGCATCCTCTGTTTCAAAGCTATTTTCTACCGTCGCCATCTCTTCCCTCGTTCTGTGCTCCGTACCTACGTACTGACCTAAAATCACGTGACTTGACGTTGAACAAATGAATCACCAACCAGTGACTTTTTATAACCGATTACCAAAAAGAAAAAGAACATATCCTACTCCTAATCCTTCTGTCAATCGGTGCAAATCGTCACGGATTTGTACCGATTTTTAATCGTGTCACGATGCATCGTTCCATTCCTAATGAGACTAGGACCCTTAGGGAGGGCACATTCAGGCCTGTCTGCCTAAACGCAGAACAACTAGACACTAAAACTCTGTTGTTCCTGCTGCTATGGGCTTTTTTAATAACACAACATGAGATGTGGAACTTGTATGTGTTTTGTCTTTTACTGACTGTTGTCACCTTTGTTGTGTTATTTATGTTACGTCTGCTGCTGCCCAACAAATTTCCTTTAGGGAACAATAAAGATTCCTTGAACCCTTTTCTCTTTTGTCAAGAAATAAAACAGAACACACATACAACATACAACAAAAACACATATAACATACATTTGGCTCACATGCCAACTCAGATTCAACTTTGTACAGGCAAGACATTCTGTAGTCATCCCATAAAGATAAGATAAAGACGAAAAGGGTTCCCATGTTTTACGAAAAACATAATCTTTGGTGTGCAGTTTACATGTCAGATAGTCTAAAGCAACAACCTTAATTTAATTTTAAAATGTGTTCATTCTCTCAGACCAATGTTTGGACGAGGAGCAGGAGGCGTCGGCAAAAGCTTTGATGCCAGGCAGAAGATTGGGGTTAATGATGTCAGACAGCGGCTTGGAGGAGGAGGTGGTGGAGGAGGAGGAGCAGGTAAGGGTCACCGTTATGCCTTCACGCTTAAAAATGCGTCATCGTTTATGCCCTATTATCACCGGAAACTAACTGACTGTGTGTTATGTCTTTAGCTCATTCTTAATCTTCTTCCTCCTGTTTCCCCTTCAGGGTTTCCAGTAAAGGATGCCAGAGAAAAGCTGGGTCAGAAAGACGCTCGCTTCAAAATCCGTGGCAGGGGGGCGGCCGGAGGAGTGCAGGACGCTCGTCAGATGATCAACTCGCGCAAACAGGGGCAGAATCAGTTCGGCGTCCCCGCACAGACCGTGCAGAAAACCGCAGTAACGCACCAGCTACAGACCCAGACACTCGTGCCACAGATACAGATACACACCAACAGCGGTCTCGCCGGTGTGAATGTAAGGCAGTTTTCCCCTAATGTACAAGGACTGAATTTGAGGGGCGGCGCGACGCCACAGCTGAGCAATAATAAGAGGATGATGGACGCTCGTGATAGGCTGAGCCTCAAGCGGAGCATTGGAGGGACACAGACACAGGCAGCCACTGCACCACCCTTAAAAATAACCAAGACCATCCAGGTGAGATCAGTGAAACAGCCTGCATGTGTGTATACTCGTCGAGGTGTAAAATCACATTGATATGCTTACTGTTGTTTCTTTTTTCAGCAACGTCCAGTAGGAATGTTAAGTGGAATACGTCCAGCTACACAGGTAGGGTTGACTTTTCTTCTTGAGTGTAAGCGTTCTTGTGTTGATGACTCTATAAGAGTACTAACACGGAGTATTTTGTCTCCTCCAGCCTGTCTCAAATGAGCACGATGGCATCTCCAGTAAACAAATAAAGATCACTACTGCTAACAGTATGCTACAATCACGGGTAAGACCTCATACACGATTTAAACAAACACTCAAACACCTACTTGAATTATTATTTAACCTTCCGTTTCTTTGTTTCATACAGCCTGGTTCGGTGGGCTCCACGTTTTCCATGTCCGCCCCAATCACCAAGGTGGTTAAAAACGATGCCTACACGGCGCCGCGTCCTCCTGTTCCCGTGGCTCCCACCCGGCCCAACACCAGCATGGCCGCTGCCCGGTCCTCGGCCGCAGCCTTACAACCGGTCTCAAGGACTCTGCAGCAAAGTGCAGCAGAAACCAGCACGACAGCTCCTACCCCTCCTCAGGTAAACATCGCTGCTGTAGCTCTCCCAGGAATACACCTTTACTCCCGCGATGCCTCACCCACATTGGTTTTATAAGCTGATTACTTCATGATGGTGGCTGTAACTGTAATATAATCAGGATGAGATATTTGGCTTGTAAACATTACCACTGTGTTTGCAAATGTTTGATGGTGTGGTTCGTTTCTCTCCAGCCTGTGTTCAGTCCTTTGGAGGGGACAAAAATAACGGTGAACAACCTGCATCCCCGGGTCACAGAGGAAGACATAGTTGTGAGTAAATCACACTGATCACATGTAACCGTATGTGTTGATATGTTTAATATTAAAATGATACACGGTGACTCATCCGTCGTGTGTTTGTCCACAGGAACTGTTCTGCGTGTGCGGCGCCCTGAAACGAGCGCGGCTGGTGAAGGTGGGCGTGGCCGAAGTGGTGTTTGTACGTAAAGAGGACGCCGTGAGCGCGTACAGAAAGTACAACAACCGCTGCCTGGACGGTGAGTGCCAGTGGCAAGGATGCACGCATCAACCTGCTCTCTGTGTGTTTGTAGGCTCTAACTTCTGTTCTGCAGGATAATGAGGTCTGCATAAACACGAAGGGTAGTTAGCATCACTGAGACTGTTTCTGTGTATCGTGTGTGTTTTTTTTATTAGTCGTATTATTTAAATTTGAATTATCTTTCCTCCTGTCCGCCTCCAGGCCAACCCATGAAGTGTAACCTTCATATTCAGGGAAATGTCATCACTTCTGATCAGCCCATTCTATTGTAAGTACGCCCGTGAGGCTTCTTTCCTTCATTTCAAATTAAGACGTATTTGACTTTGTTCACTCGGACATGCTTTATTTTGCATATTTCCTACCAGCTGTAATTTGCCTCATAACCTGAGTGACTGGAATTCACATTAACCTTTTTATTTATTAAGTATAAAGAACATTTGAATGTCCGGGCCGGGTTTGTTTGTTTTCTCATTTAAATCAGTGTTTGACAAGCTCATTCAGAGTCGCACTGAGCTGCCTTTTGATGAAGCAGTTACTCAGAGAAGACATTTGGTGATTGGATTATTCAGCTCAGGCTGTGGATTGTGTTTCCAATTGACCAGTCACGTTAAGTTTTGATAAAAGATCTGACGTAATTAAGAAAGCCTTACATGAAAACATGAATGCCATTGGCTCCTGTGTTTGTAGCTTTAAAAAATAGCTGTTTTGCATGGTTTTGACATCTCACCCTCTCTCCTCGACTCCCACAGGAGGCTCAGCGATACTCCCGGCGCAGGCGGCAGTACAAAAAAAGACGGCCTGCCCCCCTCCTTGTCTCGCCCCGCCGGTCAGCGAGCCTCCTCTCAGCCCACCCCAGAGGTGGACCCCCAGACCATCCTCAAAGCTCTGTTCAAGTCCACCGCACAGTCCACCTCCACCACCGAGCCCCCCAGCTCACAGGCCACCGCCTTTCGCATCAAGATATAGCTCGCGTCTCGTGTGAACACACACGGTCTTTTCATAAACGTATAACTGCATTCTCAGTGTTCATATACAAAACTGTGTTTTTCACCTTGACAGCAGCAGACAGCATTTTCTCTCTCTCTCTCTCTCTCTCTCTCTCTCTCTCTCTCTCTCTCATATATGAAGGTGATTTTTACACATTTGATATACGCGACCTCTCTGAACGTGAAATTTATGGATCAGCGTCTTGTTTTTTTGGTTTTATGGTTTATCCAGATATCACCTGTTTGTTCACGAGATCGACCAGCCGAAAGAAATGTGATTTGTTGTTTTATTCCAGTGTGGTGGGGGATGCCAAATCAAACTTTTTTCTTTTTTTTTTAAATTGTGATTTTGTTAATTCAATGCCAGACCTTTTTTTTTTTCTATAGTCCAGTTTAACTCCAAAAAAAAAGATCTAAAAAACCTAATTGACACACACGCGTCATGTTTAAGGTCCTGTACACAGGTGGGTTCAGTTATACTGTCTGTAACTCTTTGGGGATTTTTGTGTACAAAGCATAGAAATAAAAGGGAACATAGATCAAACTCAACACAGATATATAGATGCCGCTCTCTTTAGGCAGGACAAATAAAGTTTGTCCTCACTACAACTCTAACTTCAACCTGAGAAGAGGTCTTCCTAGCCGAGGTAACTGAAAACACTTGTGTGAGTGAGTCAGGGATGGACAGAAACTAAAGTACCGTAAATTCAGCGAAGCAGTTTTTTGGAACAGTCATTATGTTGATGCTTGGTTTTGTTTCCACCGTACTCGTGACATCCAGATTCCTGTGTGCTCTGTTTGCGACTGGTTTTACACGGTTGTTCAGTTTTGAAGCAGTATATGTTTAATTCTTTTTAGTATTACGTACATACTTTATTTTCAATGACAATGTAAATCACTTTTCTCTCGTAAGTCAGTGAAGAAGAGCCTGGAGAGGACGGATCTGTTTGTGAAATGTCGCCATTAAATATTTAGCTTTGTAGACTTTGTCTGAGACTCGTTTTTCACGTCTGACCATGTGAGGACAGGTCATTGTTATTTACATACTAAACACAGGCTTTCTATGTCCTTTAGTAATTGATTTGCACATCCTCTTAAGTGCTCTCTGCTTCTCTGGAACTTCCCATCACATACAGTACTGTACCACAAATCAAACCCACCAAACAGCTGAAAATATAGTAGTATATAAGTGGCAGCTTGAGTACTCCTGAAGAAGAATAACTATTGATCCCTCAATGGGTGCAGAGATGGTGGAGTGGAGCGGTAGGGGGTTCGGTACCAGGAGGTGAACTGATGCCTCTCCAGCTTCTGGTCCTCCCGGTCTATGCTCCGTACTGTGCCCTGTGATAGACTTGACCAAGCAAAGTCCCTGTACGGAATCTATTTATAGAGTTTCTGTCACAGCATTGACCTGAAATAGGAGGTAAACACAGGCTGATCAAGGTTCGTTCAGGTCAAACAGTCAGGGTGCTGCTGTCACGCATGTTGGCTCAATGGAAAGTCTCTGTTGCTCTAAATGGAACCTTAATTAGTGCCATTGTAAATATTTCACGCAGTGAAAAGGTCTATTATAACAGCTGCAGCTTTTTTTTAATTCCCCACACACTTCTTACTACAATCGTGTGCTGAAAAACCATACTAGTACTATTTGTTTGATAAATTTAGATGTAAACTAAAAGTAACATATATGTAGAAAAAGTTTAAAGACAATGTTTGACATTTATGGGTGGAAATTCCTAAAAACATAGAACAGTAAAACAAATACATCTGATAGATGATATGCTTGATATGTTAAGTCATCTTTATTGTCAATGTTGCCATACGTACAGGACATTCATGTGCACTGATTCATCCAATTGGAGTGCAAATGGCTCCACTGTTTCTAGTTTCCCGATTATCTGCACCCTCACATTCAACATTATTTTGGTGAAAATTGGCAATTATGACAAAACTTGGCGGACCCCCTGCAGTACCTCTGTGGACCCCCTAGGGATAGTGGACCCCTGGTTGAAGACCCCTGTATTAGACAGTATACGTTTTGGATTTAATTTATTTTAATGACCCTAAAATAAATATAGACAAATCTTTAAACGTACAGGACATTTCCCTCATATCCCTGGTGCAAACAGCAATATACATGAAATATAAAATATAAAATATATACAAGTTAAAAAGATATCTAAGAAAAATACGGCAAATCTAAAAGATATAAACAGTATAAATATGGCAAATATAGAAAGATTCAGCGGTATGAACAGAATGAACAGTGAGATCTATCAAAATAAAAGAAAAAGAAAAGGCTTATTTTAAAATCTTTTATACATTTATATATCATGTTTTTGATTTAAACTTTATTTTTGGGTGTGTTTACATTTATTAAACAAACAAACAAACAAAAAAATTTAAATTACGTACTTTTATTTTGTTATTTTTTGGACTTCCGGCGTGAAAGGTCAGAACAAAATGGCGCCGTCCAAGAAGAAACATGCCTGCAGTCAGCCGTGCGTCATTCCTGGAGGATTTACAGGTAAAAACACAAAAATAACAATATTAATATAAAAGTTTGTCACTGTTAAACAGAGTTATCCTCGAACTGGACTTGTTCCTGCCATGTTGCACGGTGTGGGTGGTTTTTTTCAGCTCTGTCTCGCTGTGGCGATGATAATAACTTTAATAATAATAATAATAATGTGATTGAACCATGTGTTTGCAGAGCTGCTGTTACAGTTCAGCTCGGACAGCTCTGCACAGCACAGGCTGTACGTGAAGGAGCACCGGGTCCGGGCGGAGAGGAGCTCACACAGACCTCTGGACCGGACTCTGTTCGTGCTGAACGTCCCTCCGTACTGCTCAGAGGTACAGCTCCCATTTAAATCAATGTTTTTATCATTTATTAATCATGTGATTCATGTTTTTATATGCTGTGTGTGTGTTTCAGGGTGTCGTCAAAGAGTTGTTCTCACAGTTCGGCAGTGTTCAGTCTGTGGAGCTCAGAGATCACCCGGGCTCCTCTCAGGAGTCTGGACCCAAACTTTCCAAAGTCTTTAAACCAGCTGCAAAACAGGTGAGTTACCTGGATCTGCTGTCATCTGCTGCAGGGCCTCTGTAGATCCAGCACGGGACGGTCCTTAATGTCTGGAATAAAGAGCTTCTTAGATCC
This sequence comes from Larimichthys crocea, assembly GCF_000972845.2. NCBI lineage: Eukaryota > Metazoa > Chordata > Actinopteri > Sciaenidae > Larimichthys > Larimichthys crocea. The sequence goes on along the minus strand of NC_040022.1, from coordinate 27,197,495 downwards.
AACATGAGTTATCGGGGAAGGTAAACAGGTTTAACCCTAGAACACTAATGTTAAAATTAGTAACACCATCACTAACCATCATCGGGTATATAATACCTCAAATAAAATACACTTTTCATCAATTTATGTAAAAGTACAACACTGTATGCCAAATTGTGGTACTCTTCTTTAATTTCTCAATATACAGTATCACATAAAATAAAATTTAAAAAGGTAACATGGGGGGAAGGCAGCAAAATTATTGAAAAATCAGGTAATCCTTAACGAGAAATGTCCTAACAAAAAAAATAAAGGAGCTGGGAACTTGTTCTTTGGTCCACCCATTCCTGGGACATGTGAGCCTTGTCTGGTGAAGGCACAGACTTTCTGCATCACTGACAGACAGACAAAAAATGGCACTCTCTATCACTAACGAACGCATGCCTCTTGAAAAAAACATAGATGGTGAGGAGGGAAACAAACAATAATGACATCAGTGAGCAGCCTGAAGCTTCACAAGTGATCCTGAGCTCCACAGACTGAACACTGCCGAACTGTGAGAACAACTCTTTGACGACACCCTGAAACACACACACAGCACATAAAAACATGAATCACTGATTAATAAATGAATAAAAACACTGATTTGATGAGAGCTGTACCTCTGAGCAGTACGGAGGGACGTTCAGCACGAACAGAGTCCGGTCCAGAGGTCGTGTGATCCTCTCTCCGCCCGGACCCGGTGCTCCTTCACGTACAGCCGGTGCTGTGCAGAGCTGTCCGAGCTGAACTGTAAGGCAGCTCTGCAAACACAAAGTTCAATCACATTATTTATTATTATTTATTATTAAGTTATTATCATCGCCACAGCGAGACAGAGCTGAGATAAACACCCACACCGAGCACATGGCAGGAACAAGTCAGTTCGAGTAACTCGGTTTAACAGTGACAAACTTTTATATTAATATCTTATTTTTGTGTTTTTACCTGTAAATCCTCCAGGAATGACGCACGGCTGACTGCAGGCATGTTTCTTCTTCTGGACGGGCCATTTTGTTCTGACCTTTCACGCCGGAAGTCCAAAAAAATAACAAAATAAAGTACGTAATTTAAATGTTTTGTTTGTTTTTTAATATAAATGTAAACAAACCCAAAAATAAAGTTTAAACAAAAACATGATAATAAATATAAAAGATTTTAAAATAAGCCTTTTATTTTTATTTTATTTTGATAGATCTCACTGTTCATTCTGTTCATACCGCTGAATCTTTCTATATTTGCCATATTTATACTGTTTATATTTTTAGATTTGCCGAATTGTCTTAGATATCTTTTTAACTTGTATATATTTTATATTTTTATTTCATGTATATTGCTGTTTGCACCAGGGATTGAGGGAAAGGTCCTGTACATTTAAAGATGTGTCTATATTTTTTTTAGGGCATTAAAATAAATTAAATCCAAAGTATACTGTCTAATACAGGGGTCTTAAACCAGGGGTCCACTATCCCTAGGGGGTCCAGAGGTACTGCAGGGGGTCCGCCAAGTTTTGTCATAATTGCCAATTTTCACACAAATAATGTTGAATGTGAGGCAAATACGAAACTAGGGAGCCATTGCACTCCAATTGGATGATCAGTGCACATGAATGTCCTGTATATGGCAACATTGACAATAAAGATGACCTGACTATGACATATCAGATGTATTTGATTACTGTTCTAGTTTTTAGAATTTCCACCCATAAATTCAAACATTGTTGTCTTTAAACTTTTTTCTATATGTTACTTTCTTAGTTTACATCAAATTTATCAAACAAAAAAGTACTAGTATGGTTTTTTCAGCAACATTGTAGTAAGAAGTGTTGGGGGAATTTAAAAAAGCTGCAGCTGTTTATAATAGACCTTTTCACTTGCGGAAATATTTACAATGGCACTAATAAGGTTCCATTTAGAGCAACAGAGACTTTCCATGAGCCAACATGCGTGACAGCAGCACACCTGACTGGTTTGACCTGAACGAACCTTGATCGCGTGTGTTTTACCTCCTATTTCAGGTCAATGCTGTGAAAAAACGCTATAAATAGATTCCGTACAGGGACTTTGTTGCTGGTCAAGTCTATCACAGGCACAGTATGGGGCATGAGACCGGGAGGACCAGAAGCTGAGAGGCATCATTTCACCTCTGGTACCGAACCCCCTACCCCGCCCATCCACCATCTCTACATTTGCACCCATTGAGGGATCAATAGTTATTCTTCTTCAGGAGTACCAGCTGTACTATATACTACTATATTTTCAGCGTTTGGTGGGTTTGATTTGTGTACAGTACTGTATGTGATGGAAGTTCCAGAAAACAGAGAGCACTTAAGAGGATGTGCAATCAATTACTAAAGGACATAGAAAGCCTGTGTTTAGTATGTAAATAACAATGACCTGTCCTCACATGGTCAGACGTGAAAAACGAGTCTCAGACAAAGTCTACAAAGCTAAATATTTAATGGCGACATTTCACAAACAGATCCGCTCCTCCAGGCTCTCTTCACTGACTTACGAGAAAGGTGATTTACATTGTCATGAAAATAAAGTATGTACGTAATACTAAAAAGATAAACAATATCTGTCAAAACTGAACAACCGTGTAAAACCAGTCGCAAACAGAGCACAAGGAATCTGGATGTCACGAGTACGGTGGAAACAAAACCAAGCTCAACATAATGACTGTTCCAAAAACGCTTCGCTGAATTTACGGTACTCATTTTCGTCCATCCCTGACTCACTCACACAAGTGTTTTTCAGTTACCTCGGCTAGGAAGACCTCTTCTCAGGTTAGATAGAGTTGTAGTGAGGACAAACTTTATTTGTCCGCCTAAAGAGAGCGGCATCTATATATCTGTGTTGAGTTTGATCTATGTTCCCTTTTATTTCTATGCTTGTACACAAAAATCCCCAAAAAGTTACAGACAGTAAACTGAACCACCTGTGTACAGGACCTTAAACATGACGCTGTGTGTCAATTAGGTTTAGTTGTTTTTTTTGCATCTTCTCCTTGTTTTGGAGTTAAACTGGAATAATGAAAAAAAAAAAGGGTCTGGCATTGAATTAACAAAATCACAATTAAAAAAAAAAAAAAAGAAAAGTTTGATTTGGCATCCCCACCACACTGGAATAAAACAACAAATCACATTTCTTTCGGCTGGTCGATCTCGTGAACAAACAGGTGATATCTGGATAAACCATAAAACCAAAAAAACAACAGCTGATCCATAATTTCACGTTCAGAGAGGTCGCGTATATCAAATGTGTAAAAATCACCTCATATATGGAGAGAGAGAGAGAGAGAGAGAGAGAGAGAGAGAGAGAGAGAGAGAGAGAGAGAGAGAGAGAGAGAGAGAGAGAGGAGAGAGAGAGCTGTCGCTGTTGTCAAGGTGAAAACACACGTTTTGTATATGAACATGAGAATGCAGTTATCGCTTTATGAAAAGACGTGTGTGTTCACACGAGACGCGAGCTATATCTTGATGCGAAAGGCGGTGGCCTGTGAGCTGGGGGGCTCGGTGGTGGAGGTGACTGTGCGGTGGACTTGAACAGAGCTTTGAGGATGGTCTGGGGGTCCACCTCTGGGGTGGGCTGAGAGGAGGCTCGCTGACCGGCGGGGCGAGACAAGGAGGGGGGCAGGCCGTCTTTTTTTGTACTGCCGCCTGCGCCGGGAGTATCGCTGAGCCTCCTGTGGGAGTCAGAGAGAGGGTGAGATGTCAAAAGCCATGCAAAACAGCTATTTTTTAAGCTACAAACACAGGAGCCAATGGCATCATGTTCATGTAAGGCTTTCAGATTTTTAATATCAAAACTAAGGTGACTGAAATTGGAAACACAATCCACAGCCGAGCTGAATAATCAATCACCAAATGTCTTCTCTGAGTAACTGCTTCATCAAAAGGCAGCTCAGTGCGACTCAATAAGCCTTGTCAAACACTGATTAAATGAGAAAACAAACAAACCACGGCCCGGACATTCAAATGTTTCTTTATACTAATAAATAAAAAGGTTATGTGAATTCCAGTCACTCAGGTTATGAGGCAAATTACAGCTGGTAGGAAATATGCAAAATAAAGCAGTCCGAGTGAACAAAGTCAAATACGTCTTAATTTGAAATGAAGGAAAGAAGCCTCGCGGGCGTACTTACAATAGAATGGGCTGATCAGAGTGATGACATTCCCGAATATGAAGGTTACACTTCATGGGTTGGCCTGGAGGCGGACAGGAGGAAAGATAATTAAATTTAAATAATACACAATAAAAAAAAAACACACGATACACAGAAACAGTCCTCAGTGATGCTAACTACCCTTCGTGTTTTATGCAGACCTTATTCATTATCCTGCAGAACAGAAGTTAGAGCCTACAAACACAGAAGCAGGTTGATGCGTGCATCCTTGCCACTGGCACTCACCTCCAGGCAGCGGTTGTTGTACTTTCTGTAGCGCTCACGGCGTCCTCTTTACGTACAAACACACCACTTCGGCCACGCCCACCTTCACCAGCCGCGCTCGTTTCAGGGCCGCACACCGCAGAACAGTTCCGGTGGAAAAACACGCGACGGATGAGCCACCGTGTATCATTAATATTAAACATATCAACACATACGTTACGTGTGATCAGTGTGATTTACTCCACAACTATGTCTTCCTCTGTGACCCGGGGATGCAGGTTGTTCACCGTATTTTTGCCCAAAGGACTGAAACAGGCTGGAGAGAAACGAACCACACCATCAAACATTGCAAACACAGTGGTAATGTTTACAGGCCAAAATCTCATCCATAATTACAGTTCAGACCACCATCATGAAGTACAGCTAAAAACCAATGTGGGTGAGGCATCCGGGAGTAAAGGTGTATCCCTGGGAGAGCACAGCAGCGATGTTTACCTGAGGAGGGGTAGGAGCTGTCGTGCTGGTTTCTGCTGCACTTTGCTGCAGAGTCCTTGAGACCGGTGTAAGGCTGCGGCGAGGACCGGGCAGGCGCCATGCTGGTGTTGGGCCGGGTGGGAGCCACGGGGACAGGAGGACGGGCGCCGTGTAGGCATCGTTTTTAACCACCTTGGTGATTGGGGCGGACATGGAAAACGTGGAGCCCACCGAACCAGGCTGTAT
>NC_040022.1:27106033-27192355 GCF_000972845.2 Larimichthys crocea | reverse complement strand
TCTTTAACAAATCTTTTTTTCCCCTTTGGAGCCTGGTTGAAAGTTCTGAATAATTTTATTGAAGTGATGCATTAACAATACTAAAAACATGCCCTCTCTCCAGCGTTACCTGGAAACTGTGACATAGAAAGGCTCTGCAAGTGGACTGTGGACACCATGGCATTTCTAGTGACGCCTGCTACAAACTGGGATGCTGCTACGATGCTTTTGATTTAACCTGCTACTACAACTCATGGTGAGATTGGCATTATGAAAGTTACTGCATACATTTTTTAAAACCAAGCCTACATGTTCCCGTGTGTTGACGCTCCCTTCAGTCTGCTCTCTGGATGGACACTTTGTGTTCTCGATAAGGCCACAGACACGACCCACCCATCGATCCAGCAGCCTCGTAATCAAAGACCAGCCGCAGTGTACCCAGTGGTCACCACCCCAGACACTGCCGTCTTCAAGATCGGAGTCATGGACTGTGGTGCAAGATGAAGGTCTCCAAAATAAGACATCTTTGCATGTTTTGAATATCAGTAAATAGTCGATAGACTTTTCTGAACTTTTTCTCTGTTGGCTTTTAGGTCGATGGAGATGTGAGGATCTATGAGGTGGAAGTGGAGGGCTGGATACAAAGAAGTATAACCAAAGGTTCACCATTTAGGTGAGTATGTTTACATCCTCTACACTACTGTAAAGCTGCTGGCTACAAATATAATCACAAGTTATGATGGTTTTTAGTCTCCAGGTCCAGTGTGAATATGAGCGTCAGATTTAAAGCGTGCAGTGGACTTGCGGTCCTTGTACGCAGTGACTAACCCACCTCCTGTGGTCGCACTGGGAACCATCGAGTGCAGATGAAGATAGCCAAAGGTAAAAAAACAGATGCGATCACTCAAGTGTGGGTTTAATTTAATCCTTAAAACAAACTTATTCATTCCTCTAGATGCATCCTTCACATCCTTCTTCCCGAGGACCAGCTTCCTCTGACCTTGCCCCTGCGTAAAGCTGCATACGGAGATCTCCATCGCCCAGCCGTCCCCAGACCCTGCACTCTCCCTGCGTGTACAGGACTGCTTTGCCTCCCGGAGTCCAGACACTCTGTGTGGACGCTTCTCTATGAGGGTAGGTGGAGCTGGTTACTGAGATGAGATCACTGAAATGTAGGTCACTGAGCAGCTTTTTAAACCTCCACCCTTGGTAGATGTCCCAACCCTTTGGATAACTTGGAAGCTCCGTCCCTGTGGACAAGCAGGGGAAGACCACCTCCCACTCCCAAGTCAGGAGGTTTGACGTCAAGACCTTTGCCTTCTTGGACCCTCACACAGGCATCCAAGCATGGAAGAAGTAAGTTTATCACATCCACGTATTTCAATAATATAAAGCGTGTATCCCTGCAGACATGGCTGTGTGTGATTCCATTCAGATGTACTTCTACTGCTGGGTGGAAATCTGCACAAATGACATAGACTGTGCACAGCGCTGCGCCTTCATTTGTGAGTATTTTGCCGTGTGTTTACACTACATGTGCCGGTGCATGGGGCGTTAACTGTGCCTGTCCTCCCACAGCGCTGGGGCGACTAGACAGAGAAGAGAGGCAACGCCCGAGTCCTACCAGGTCAAGCTGGTCTCTTTAGGGCCACTGCTGCCCGGACAGAAACAACACTGAACAGGACGACATCCATGTGTCAAACAGGACACAAGTAGTCCTGCTCAGCACAGAACTATAGTTACCATGTGATGAATGATCAGTATTTGAATGTATCTTTTCCCTTGTTTCTCAGTGTTTAAGGTGACGGTGTACGTGCTCTCTGGCGTCGGTGCTGCCTTGCTGCTGATCCTGCTGTTCATGGCAGTGTCACGCATCAGGAAGTGTCGGACGCCAGAGGCAGAACAAGCTCGAGATGTAAAAGTTGATGGTGAAGAATCTGAATAAAACATTTCACCTTCTGTGATGTGCAACTTTTGTACTTCAGGATTTGGCAGCAGGACCCTGTTCTTAATCATAAAATTCAAAGTTCGATCATCAAATGTTTGAATGATATGAAAAGGTTGTTTTGGTCCTGCATGTCCCCCTTAATCAAATAGTTTTTTCTACTAACTGATTATGGTGCGATGATAATTAAAGAATCATGAAAACAAGTCCATAGAATAATAGTTTATTAACACAAATGCTCTATAATGCAGCTAAAACACAAGCAGAGAAATAACAAAAGGAAATTGGAGGTGGTTGACTCAGTAAGGTCTGAATTTTCTCTGAGCTCTCAGCAGAGCGATCCTCTGTTTATCCTCCTCAAACTTTTTCCTTAACTCTGCGATATCTGGAGAAAAAAAAGAAAACAAAACAAGTCAACTACTTTAAAAAGCTTCTATATCTTTAACTTAACGTTATGGGAATGTTCCTCGCAGTGAAACTTACGTTCTTTCTGTGTGTTTCTTGTGCTGCAGCCGGTGTAGAAGTTCATGGCTCCTTCTCTTCTTCTTCTTTATCTCCTTCTGTGAGTCCTCTTGTTGGCTGCCTCGCTGTGGGGTCGGGCCTTGGTGCCCTTTGGTCCTCTTGTACTTTAACCCAGCCCTCGTCTTCCTCTTTGCTGCTCAGCCTCCTTCCTCTGCCTCTCGGCTACCTGTGACAAGAAAACGACAAAAGTTGTCAGTCACGTGGATAGATGGGTGGGTGGAGGTGGAGCTGCAGAATCCTCACCTCTTCTTTCCTCTTGTCGTATTCTTCCATGAAGGAGTCGACCATTTGTTGCAGTTTGTCCGGCTGGTAAAAGACTCTTGGTACTGCTGGATCCATTCTGGTATAGAAAAATGAAGTGTGATTATGAAAGACTGATTTTAATATCCATCCATCATCTGAGGCCGCTTATCCTCCTCGGGCACTGGTGGAGCTGACTCCACCCCAGCCAGTTCAACCAGGAGCCTTCTTGCTTCTGTTTATACTAGACTTAAGACTAACACTGAACAACCATATTAAACCTTGCATTAATAAAAATGGGAGCATTTACTCACTCTGCACTCCTGTCCTCACTGGACGCTGCTCTGTGCAGACCACCAAAGGTCATCATGCGGGTGCGATTTAGCTTCTTTAAACTGGAGGAGTTTTGGAAGACGACGTAGCCCACTTTGAAACCCTGGAGGGGGACACGAGGTCAAATACAGTGTAAATAACAAATACAGTGTACTTTTTCATTAACCTGCCCGCTAACCTCCTGCGTAGCCAGTTACGACTGTATAATACCGTACACAATAAACAAACGTTTAGCTGAAGAAATAAAGTCGTTGAGGTGTCACGAGGTCCCTCTGTGCTGGACGTAGTCAAGGAAAGGTGCCACATCTGTTTAACCCTAGAACACGACGTCGTGATTTTCATTGTGTTGCTGCTGTCTGAGTTGCATCCGGGCTCCTCTCAGGAGTCTGGACCCAAACTTTCCAAAGTCTTTAAACCAGCTGCAAAACAGGTGAGTTACCTGGATCTGCTGTCATCTGCTGCAGGGCCTCTGTAGATCCAGCACGGGACGGTCCTTAATGTCTGGAATAAAGAGCTTCTTAGATCCAACATGAGTTATCGGGGAAGGTAAACAGGATATTATAACATAATATCCCGGATAAAATACAGTTTTTTATTAATTTATGTAAAAGTACAACACTGTATGCCAAATTGTAGTACTCTAATTTAATTTCTCAATATACAATATCACATACAATAAAATAAAAAAAGGTACCATGGGGGAAAGGCAGCAAAATTATTGAAAAATCAGGTAATCCTTAACAAGGAATGTCCTAACAAAAGAAATAAAGGAGCTGGGAGCTTGTTCTTTGGTCCACCCATTCCTGGGACATGTGAGCCTTGTCTGGTGAAGGCACAGTCTTTCTGCATCACTGACAGATCGACAAAAAATGTCACTCTCTATCACTAACAAACACATGCCTCTTAAAAAAAACCATAGATGGTGAGGAGGGAAACAAACATTAATGACATCAGTGAGCACCCAAGGACCCATGCAACTCAGACAGCAGCAACACAATGAAAATCACATGACAAGAATTGTGTGGGTGAAAATCACCCGACATTAGTGTTCTAGGGTTAAACAGATGTGGCAGGGGACCCTTGTGACACCTCAACGACTTTATTTCTTCAGCTAAACGTTTGTTTATTGTGTACGGTAATTATACAGTCTGTAACTGGCTACGCAGCAGAGGACATGGTTTTGTCTTTTCTGATTTGCCCCTTACACGTGAGGAGACAGGTTAGATGGGGCAGGTTGATGAAAAAGTACACTGTATTTGTTATTTACACTGTATTTGACCTCCTGTGTCCCCCTCCAGGGTTTCAAAGTGGGCTACGTCGTCTTCCAAAACTCCTCCAGTTTAAAAGAAGCTAAATCGCACCCGCATGATGAACCTTTGGTGGTCTGCACAGAGCAGCGTCCAGTGAGGACAGGAGTGCAGAGTGAGTAAATGCTCCCATTTTTATTGATGCAAGGTTTAATATGGTTGTTCAGTGTTAGTCTTAAGTCTAGTATAACAACAGAAGCAAGAAGGCTCCTGGTTTGAACCTTGGCTGCGGTGGAGTCAGCTCCACCAGTGACCCCGTTGAGGATAAGTGGCTCCAGATGATGGATGGATATTAAAAATCAGTCTTTCATAATCACACGTTCATTTTTCTCATACCAGAATGGATCCAGCAGTACCAAGAGTCTTTTATCCAGCCAGACAAACTGCAACAAATGGTCGACTCCTTCATGGAAGAATATGACAAGAGGAAAGAAGAGGTGAGGATTCTGCAGCTCCACCTCCACCCACCCATCTGATCCACGTGACTGACAACTTTTGTCGTTTTCTTTGTCACAGGTAGCCGAGAGGCAGAGGAAGGAGGCTGAGCAGCAAGAAGAGGAAGACGAGGGCTGGGTTAAAGTTACAAGAGGACCAAAGGGCACCAAGGCCCGACCCCACAGCGAGGCAGCCAACAAGAGGACTCTACAGAAGGAGATAAAGAAGAAGAAGAGGAAGGAGCTCATGAACTTCTACACCTGGCAGCACAGAAACACACAGAAAGAACGTAAGTTCATCTGCGAGGAACATTCCCATAACGTTAAGTTAAAGATATAGAAGCTTTTGTAAAGTTATGTTTGACTATGTTTTGTTTCTTTTTTTTCTCCAGATATTGCAGAGTTAAGGAAAAAGTTTGAGGAGGATAAACAGAGGATCGCTCTGCTGAGAGCTCAGAGAAAATTCAGACCTTACTGAGTCAACCACCTCCAATTTCTTTTGTTTATTTCTCTGCTTGTGTTTTAGCTGCATTATAGAGCATTTGTGTTAATAAACTATTATTCTGATTGACTTGTTTTCATGATTCTTTAATTATCATCGCACCATAATCATGCTAGTAGAAGAAACTATTTGATTAAAAGGGGGTGACATGCAGGACCAAATACAACCTTTTCATATCGTTCAAACATTTGAGGGTCCTGCTGCCAAATCCTGAAGTACAAAAGTTGCACATCACAGAAGGTGAAATGTTTTATTCAGATTCTTCACCATCAACTTTTGCATCACGAGCCTGTTCTGCCTCTGGCGTCCGACACTTCCTGATGCGTGACACTGCCATGAACAGCAGGATCAGCAGCAAGGCAGCACCGACGCCAGAGAGCACGTACACCGTCACCTTAAACACTGAGAAACAAAGGGAAAAGATTACATTCAAATACTGATCGTTCATCACATGGTAACTATACTTCTGTGCTGAGCAGGACTTACTTGTGTCCTGTTTGACACATGGATTGTCGTCCTGTTCAGTGTTGTTCTGTCCGGGCAGCAGTGGCCCTAAAGAGACCAGCTTGACCTGGTAGGACTCAGGCGTTGCCTCTCTTCTCTGTCTGTCGCCCTCAGACGCTGTGGGAGGACAGGCACAGTTAAACGCCACATGCACCCGGCACATGTAGTGTAAACACACGGCAAAATACTCACAAATGAAGGCGCAGCGCTGTGCACAGTCTATGTCATTTGTGCAGATTTCCACCCAGCAGTAGAAGTACATCTGAATGAGAGATCACACACAGCCATGTCTGCAGGGATACACGCTTTTTTATATTATTGAAATACGTGGATGTGATAAACCTACTTCTTCCATGCTTGGATTGCCTGTGTGAGGGTCCAAGAAGGCAAAGGTCTTGACGTCAAACCTCCTGACTTGGGAGTGGGAGGTGGTCTTCCCCTGCTTGTCCACAGGGACGGAGCTTCTCAAGTTATCCAAAGGGTTGGGACATCTACCAAGGGTGGAGGTTTAAAAAGCTGCTCAGTGACCTACATAATTTCAGTGATCTCATCTCAGTAACCAGCTCCACCTTACCCATCATAGAGAAGCGTCCACACAGAGTGTCTGGACTCCGGGTAGGCAAAGCAGTCCTGTACACGCAGGGAGAGTGCAGGGTCTGGGGACGGCTGGGCGATGGAGATCTCGACGTATGCAGCTTTACGCAGGGGCAAGGTCAGAGGAAGCTGGTCCTCAGGAAAGAAGGATGTGAAGGATGCATCTAGAGGAATGAATAAGTTTTGTTTCAAGGATTAAATTAAACCCACACTTGAGTGATTGCATCTGTTTTTTTTACCTTTGGCTATCTTCATCTGCACTCTGATGGTTCCCAGTGCGACCACAGGAGGTGGGTTAGTCACTGCGTACAAGGACCGCAAGTCCACTGCACGCTTTAAATCTGACGCCTCATATTCACACTGGACCTGGAGACTAAAAAACACCATAACTTGTGATTTGTAGCCAGCAGCTTTACAGTAGTGTAGAGGATGTAAACATACTCACCTAAATGGTGAACCTTTGGTTGTACTTCTTGTATCCAGCTCCTCCACTTCCACCTCATAGATCCTCACATCTCCATCGACCTAAAAGCCAAACAGAGAGTAAAGGTTCAGTCTTATCAACTATTTACTGATATTCAAAACATGCAAAGATGTCTTATTTTGGATGACCTTCATCTTTGCACCACAGTCCATGACTCCGATCTTGAAGACGGCAGTGTCTGGGGTGGTGACCACTGGGTAACACTGCGGCTGGTCTTTGATTACGAGGCTGCTGGGATCGATGGGTGGGTCTGTGTCTGTGGCCTTTATCGAGAACACAAAGTGTCCATCCAGAGAGCAGACTGAAGGGAGCGTCAACACACGGGAACATGTAGGCTTGTTTACGCTTTAAAAAAAATGTATGCAGTACTTTCATAATGCCAATCTCACCATTGAGTTTGTAGTAGCAGGTTAAATCAGAAGCATCGTAGCAGCATCCCAGTTTGTAGCAGGCGTCACTAGAAATGCCATGGTGTCCACAGTCCACCTGCAGAGCCTTTTCTATGTCACAGTTTCCAGGTAACGCTGGAGAGGAGGCATGTGTTTAGTATTGTAAATGACATCACTTCAATAAAATTATTCAGAACTTTCAACCAGGCTCCAAAGGGGAAAAAAAACATTCGTTAAAGAAGACATAACTGTGTCAATGAGCTTTTTTTAAACGCTTATCAGCTGCCTCTACTCACGTGTTGGGATAAGTTGAGTCCTCTCACTGTGTCTCTTTATCAGAGGACAGCTGATGTTTACCCTGAACCACCGATCCTCTCCTGTCAGTTGTACTTGCAGAGGGATGACCACTCTGCTGCCCTGAGGATCCAAAGGTCATCACAGTATGGATGTTAAAAAGACCATATAGACACTATTCTGTATTTACATGCACACACAAACACACATTGCATGTCTATATTCCCTTCTGTAAACTTCTTCAACTCATTCTTTAACAAATTATAGCTTTAGCAAGTTGACATCATTTGAGTTAAATGAAGGTTGTACCTGTAGATGGATTTTAGAGGCCTGCTTTTTCTTTTTTTATTTCATAAGAAAAAATTGGACCGCCACAAATCTGGTTCATCCTTGGGAAACATATTAATGGACCATGATCATCTATTCCAACAACAGTATGCACCACGTAGCCATCATAGTACTAAAGAAGGAGACATGTTCTCCAAGAGATTAATGTACTTTGGTGCAAAAACTGCAAATCAATTCCCAGAGCAAACGCAAAGGACTTGCAAAGGACTGAGAAGATGCTGGAGAAAACAGGCACAAAATATCTATATCTACAGATCATAAATAAATCAGGTAACTTTGGTGCTGCCCCTTATTTTACCTCAGTGTGTGCATAGCAGCTGTCATATCTGCTGAGGAAGGAGAGGCTCTGGTTTCTGTCTCTGCTCAGTGTCACTCCACAGGAGTCCTCAGAGAGGGGGACTGGGATTGTGACCCCTGTTAAGTCTATCAAAACGAAGAAGCACGACTTTAGAAAGAAGCTTGTACTGACACAATGTTTGTCATCCATCTCTGGGGTTTAACTTAAAAGTAACAAAGAAAGCACCCTTACCTTTAACATGTATGTTACTTCTGACCAGCGGTCCAAACACAGCTCGGATCCTCCGGGCAGAGCAGGTGACCTTCGGTAAGACTGAGAGCTGCTTGGTCGTTTTCTTCACCTGGACGGCTGAGAAACACCAACAGTGTGGAGCCAGGAGGCCGAAAATTAAAGAAACCAAACACAGGTTTGCACAATGATAATTCATCTTCTTATTCTTTTTTTTTATTTATATGTATTTTGACCTGATACGGTTTTAGTCCCAGAGATATCAGCTCCTTCCTTTGACACTGAGGAGGGAGGGGGTCAAGTGACTTCTGTTAATTAGTGTTAATTAGCGTGGAGCTTGCAGGGGGAGGGGGGTGGCAGATTTTCTCACCTGAGAGGTTGACGCTGGGACAGAATAATGTCCTAATTAATAGAAAGGTCAGTGTTTAAATAATACATATCATGCTGGCTCACTGTTTCCTCAGGGAGCACATTAAATGAAATCATTGCGTAACTCACAGGCCTCGCCGACCTCACCCCGGCTCCCTCTCCCCCATGGCCATGCTTGTACCATCTTATATAAGCAATCTTAAACCTTTAGTCACTGCTGCATCATGTCAGGCTGTCTGTGTATGCTGTCCTGATACATCTGTGACCACTAAAAGGCCATTTATTGAAACTAATGATATAAGTGGCCTATCAGCTGAGTGCTGAGGCAGGCTTTCAGCTCCTTTATTGATACTTCATTTGAATTAGGAATGGAGTGGTTTCAATCAGGTTGTCTTTACCTAGACTCATTCTGACAAGGACGTGCTGCATTTCTGTACGACTGTTTCCAAAACAACAACTCATATCTAATTAGAAATGGGACAAAGACAACTTCTCAAATGTTAAAAACTGAAAAATTTTGTTATTTTTGCTAAATTATATCCCTGTTTTCCCCAAAAAAAGTTGGGACAATTGCAACAAAAGACTGAAAAAGTTGTGAAATGCTAAAAGAAAACACTTGGTGGATCATCTCGCAATGAATGAGGCAACAGGTTAGAGTCTTTCCAAAGGTGATGAACTGGCATCCTGTCCGGGCTGTACCTCACCTCTTGCCCTAGGTCAGCTGGGATAGGCTGCAGAAAATGGATGGACATACACAGGTTTTGGAACAACATATGCTGCAAAGTAGACAAAGACTTTTTCATTATTCCAGCAAGACAAAGCCAAACACATTCTGCATGTATCCCAACAGTCCCTGTGCTAAACTGGCCTGCCTGCAGCCCGGACTTGTGACAAAGAACAGGAAACATTCCACTTTCAATATTACAATAGACCTTTTTTTCACGGCAGCACAACACAGGTGTTTCCACTGATATTAATTAAGGTCCTGTTCCATTCAGGGTCAATGTGCTGCTGTTGTTGTTGTTGTGCACTGGAAAGTCTCTGCTGCAATAAATGGAACAGAGCCTTAATTAGAAGAAGAAGAGATACATTTATTAACTAGAAATTATTTTTTCTTACATGCATTTTAATCCCGAAATACAACCACACACACACACACACACACAGAGAGCATAGACATGCAAATGTGGAAAGAGATGGTGGAGTGATGGGGAGCCACCCAGGGCAGCACCCTGTGAGTAGTTGAGGGTGTTACGGGAATTTTTAAAGAAAAACCCTTGAATAAGGAGGACTAGATTCGAAGTATCAAAGTTTAAGTTGAATTTATTATTATTGTACAAGAAGGAGCGTTTAACAGTGCAACACACAAAGAGGGGTTACAGAGAAAAGGCTCCTTGAGGAGCTCTAACAGTTGGTTCTTATACATTTTTTAAAAATGGGCTGTCTCGGACATCTTCCCACTGATAATTTCCTTTTTTTGGTTTTCTGCTCAGTAATGAACATTATGTATCAGAATGATACTTCCCAGGCCTGTTTCTCACGTCCTTGAACTACTGATTTATAATTATCTCTCCCTGCCATCCTTAAAACATCTGAACCCCAGTTATAAATCCTATTTTTTATAACAGAGGGCATTTAGTGCCTTGCTCAAGGGCACCTCGGCAGTGCTCAGGAGATGAACTGGCACCTCTCCAGCTACCAGTCTACCTTCCATACTTTTTGGTCCATACTGGGCCACCCTCTGGTTCCCAAGCCTAGTCTCTATGGACTGAGCTGTATCATTGGCAACACCTGTGTTGACCCCATTCCAAGGAGGACATCAAGTTGTCTTTGTTGCTTTACATTTTACATGTTCTTTTGAACCGTCATAAGGAACATCAACTCACTCTCACAATTGCACTTAAAACCCACCTGTTTAAAAAAATCGCCTTTTCCATCTGATTCAATTGCATTGTCCTATTTGAACCTGTTTTTAATTCTTGTAATTTGATACTTTTATGGTTCTTTTTATTTGTTTCTGTCTACTCTCATTTATTGTAAGGTGTCCTTGGGTGACAGAAAGGCGCCTATGAAATCAAATGTATTATTATTATTATTAATTAGAAATTATTTTTTCTTATGTGCATTTTAATCCCGAAATACAACCACACACAGGGCATAGACATGCAAATGTCTGAAGAGATGGTGGAGTGTTGGGGAGCAGCACCCTGTGAGTAGTTGAGGGTATTCGGTGCCTTGCTCAAGGGCACCTCGGAAGTGCCCAAGAGGTCCACCTTCCATACTTTTTGGTCCATACTGGACTCGGACCGGGCCACCCTCCGGTTCCCAAGCCTAGTCTCTATGGACTGAGCTGTATCATTGGCAACACCTGTGTTGACCCCATTCCAGGGAGGACATCAGGTTGTTGCTATTGAAATATTTGGTTGTATTTACATTTCACAGGTTCTTTTGAAAGCAGGGTTGTCCAGCTGTGAGGACATGGACATCTTTGGTCTTATTGGACGGAACCTGTTGATGTCCAACACTGATCTGAACACATACATACAGCTGACAGTCTGTCGGTGAAGTATCACGAGTTGTCAGCTGTCGTGACGTAACGCGGGTGACGTTTCTCGGGCATCCCCACACACACACACACACACACACACACACACACACACACACGGTGATCATCAGGAGAGCAGCGGACAGTCTCAAAACAAAAACATGGCTCTGAATCGGAATCACTCGCAAAACGGCGGCGTGTTGGTGAACAACGGAGAAAGGTGCGTGTCCTCCGTGTGAGCGGGTGTTCGGTGTGAACGCAGCCGGCTGTCGGCTCTCTGTGTCGGCGTGTTTTCTGTGTCACTGCGCAGTCTGACCGATGCTAACCACAGCTAGCCTCCCGGCCGTTAGCTGGCCCGCTAGCCTCTGTTCAGCTACGTAGGTCACTCCTGGACAAATGTTACAGTTTTAAATCTGTTTTTTAAATTTAATAATGACACATTTTATTGTCTCGTCGTGTCTTTGGCTGCGGTTGATTCACACAAGATGGCTAACTTGTTACGTTGGCCGACTATCACAACAGGAAGCAGCTTCGTTTGGATGTTGACATCAGTTTAACATTTATTATTATTTATTATTATTTATTCTCTGTATCTAGTTTAAACAAATATCACGTTAATGTTACAGATGTGTCACAGCTGTGTGTAGATATTTAACAGATTACTTTATTTAGACTTCGCTGCTCATTATAATTTATTTATCCTCACTGTTTACATTCAGTCTGTTGTACATAGATAATATATATATATACTGTCATATCCACCTACCTCATGTACATAACACATGTCTGTCAGTGTCTATAGATAGATACACATCTATATTTCTGCATATATATCTCTTATATTTATATATATAAACATAAATGTATATATGTATGTGTATGTATACACACATGTGTGTATATATATATGTGTTTTGTGTATACATACATATATGTGTATACATATATGTATGTATACACACACACACACACATACATATATATATATCTCTATCTAATATATATTATATATTTGTATATATATCTATATATTAAGTTCGTGGTGTGTATTTCTTGTTGTGTGTGTGTGTAATAAATCATATTATGTACTCATATATGTAATATGTATGTATGTATTATGTATGTATGTGTATTATATATGTATATATATATTGTATATATATGTATATATATATATATATATGTGTGTGTGTGTCTATGTGTGTGTGTGTGTTGAATCTACACATATAGATACAACACGCACACGTATGTATGTATGTATGTATGTATGTATGTATGTATGTATGTATGTATGTATGTATATGTGTATATATGTATGTATATAGTGTGTGTGTATCTGTGTTGTGTGTATATATACATACATGTGTGTATATAGTGTGTGTACACACACCTGGCCAATAAACTGATTCTTCTCTGCTCTCAGTGTTTTAAGGGAATGTAAGAATGTGGAGCTGTCGTTCAGCGATGTCGCCTGTAAGACAGACCTGCTGAAAGGGACCAAGAAGGGCACCGTTTACCTCACTCCGTACAGGGTACGACCAATGCAACGACATTTAACTATATTTAACGTACTGATGCTGCGTACGCCCTGTTGTAACTCTCTCGTCTCTTCTTCCCGTCATTCGTCGGCTCAGTTGCTGTTCGTGTCCAGTAACACCAAGGATTGCCTGGGTTCGGCCATGTTCCCTTATTATTTGATGAAGGGCTGCAGCATCGAGCAGCCAGTGTTCGCAGCCAACTACATTAAAGGGACCGTGTCAGCTGAGGCTGGTGGTAGGTGATCTTTTTTTTAAAACTCTTAACAGTGAGGTATGATTTGATTTGTTTGAGTGTGTGGTGGATAAGTGCCCTGGTGCCTCAACAGGTGAGTCCTTCTCGCAGTGATCCGGTTCCGACTCTGGCCCGTGGACCACAGACGTTTCCTTCGCTGTGTGTCGTTCACACTCTCTCTCTTCCTTGCTTTACTACTTACCTGTCACCTCTGTCACAACAAAACACAAGTGTAGCTTTATTTATTCTAAATGTCAGAATCGACTCTCTCATCAGGTGGCTGGGAGGGCCAGGCCCATTTCAAGATGTCCTTTCCCAGTGGAGGAGCCATTGAGGTTGGACAGCATCTCTTCAAGCTGGCCACAAATGGTTTGTATTGTTATAGTTCCCTCTAATGCTTTAGAGTGCTAAATATTATCAGCATGCAGGAGTAATGTGAAAAATCTAGACTCTGTAGAAGAGGACCTGTGGCGTCTGCAGATATAAAAGTACCAAAAATGTTTTTTTCAGGTGATTCTATACTAAAGAAAACATAGTTCTGCATATTATATTTATTTTTTTCTGTATTTTACACCCCTGTGGTCCAGTTTATTCGTTACTCTCGTTGTTGTGTTTCAGCTTCTCGTGCTGCTCCCGCCCAAAACGGCGCCGCCTCTTACGGCTATCCTTCACCTGGAATGATGAACGGCTACGGCCCACCTCCGGCCGCTCCTCCCGCCTATCCTTACCCAGCACCTCCCCAGCAGAACGGATTCTACCGGGGCCCTACGCCTGCTGCTGGCAACATGGGCTACCCCTGTCCCACACCCACTGCAGGTACGTTTGTAATTTGAATGTCGGTTTCTACTGAAGGTATCCAGGACAACTGAAGTGCTTTCAGGTTGCTCAAACTATAAATGATCTTCAAACAATGTCCACTTTTGTTGGTTTCATGGTCAATAAAAAGAAATAAGCACAGTAGGTCTCTAAGATGCGTGCAGACATTCATAGTTTTTAGCCTTTAGGTTGTTTGTCTCCACGTTTTCCGTCAAATATCCTCATTGCACATAAGTTAGAACCCTCAAGGCACAAAAAATGCTGCGGTTTCTCTTTTCCTGTCAGCGTTTTGTTGTTTTTTTCTTGTTTGTCTCGTTTTTTTTTGTCTTTGCTTTGTAACTAACACGGACTGTAACCTCCTCTGACCTCAAAGCTCCATCCCTTTCTGTGTTCCAGGAATGTACCCATCTGGTTTCGACTACATGGCACCACCTCCTCCCTACCCTGGGCCACCCCAAAATTGGGCTGCACCCCCTCAGAACTGGACAGCAACAGGACCACCACCACCTCCAGGTCTATTTTTTCCCCCTCTCTCTCACTTTAATCTTCCTCTCTGTACGTCTGTGTCACTGCACCCGTCAGATCCGATCCGTCTGCCTCAAAGTGAATCACTTTGAATCACGCCATCACAAAAAACAAAAGGGGGGGGTGCCGATGTCTCATCTGCTACACATCAAAAATACAAAGGATAAACAATCTCCAGTCCCGTTTTCATTTCTAGCACCATGTGGATTTCGGTATAAGTCTCACCCTTGCACACAGGGTGAGCTCGGTACACTCGCACCGACGCGTCAGTTTGGCGTAGCTCTATTTTAAGAAGAGCTCGGGCAGGACGTTTCCCTCCGTGCGTCCTCGGGTTGTGCCAGTAGATTTAGTCTCCTTGAGGATTCCTCGAGCTGTCAGTCGCCGTGCTTCACATGACTAACTCCTCACATCAGCTCTCCTTGTGACGTTAAGAGTCCGTTCCTAAATGTGCTCAGCTCTAATTAACATCTGTCTTTACCTCCCTGTCTTATGCCATGTCTTGTTTCATGCACAGGTAACTCGAAGGCGGCCGAAGCAGCAGGCAGTGCGTATTACAATCCCAGCAATCCACACAATGTCTACATGCCCATGGTAAGCTGCTTCTTCTTCTTCGGTTTGTTAGGAAGTGACTCGTGAGTTCTGCGTTAACGGTCCTCGTATAATATCTTTTTCTCTTTCTTCCCACACAGGAGCGACCTCCACCATACGCACCTTATCCAAACTCTCCTGACAAGAAACACAACTAAGCCTCAGGCATCATCACTTCAGTGACTCCTCTCTCATTCTCTTCCTGTGTAACTTAAATATATTCCTAAAGAAAGGACTAATGATGACGGATACCCACTTTGATTGTCGAATACAGAAAAAGAAAAATGATTCACCAATGAATTAATAATATTTTGGATACTGGAAATAAAGCAGTCGCAGCTTTTTAGATACTGCTTTCCCCTTTTTACCTAAGTTCTTTGAAGTGATTGACAACTTGTAACTAGCTTTTTCTGAGACTCATCATTAACATTCTCAGTGATGGGGAGGATTTATTTAGTTCTGTCTAATACTCTAGATGAGGTAAAGGGCACCTGAACTGTCCTTAAGAGCTGAAAGGAAGGAGGAAGTATGGGGAATGTATTTTTTAAGACAGATTTATTACCAAAACCTTTTGTAGCAGTTTTCTTGATTGCAGTTCCTATAATTATTAACAATAGCTACTCCTGTTTAAAAAAAAAAAAAAAAAAAGTATTTTTGCAGTATCATTGAAGGTACCATGTGTATTTCCTATTCAGTAGTTTTGCGTTGAGTAGTTTGTCCATATACAAAGCCAGAGCTGGGTTTGAGTAGTGTTTAGTGCTGATTCTCATATTATGACTAGAGGTTTCCTTCACGTACGTTACAGTCAAAGTAATTCCATTCACTGTATAACCAAAACCTCTCGGTCTCCATCATGATTTTAACATACGTAACGGAGGGTTTTGTTATCAAAAGGAGCAGCGCGTCGTTCGAATGAATCAAAGATCGGAAAGATTTCCTACATAACATAAATCTATGTATGTGCAATATTCCAATCTCACATAACCAGGTTATAGGTGACAGGCTGGGGTTACCCGAATGACCCCGAGCCTCTACTAGCTTCTGTTGTATTCATGTATGCAAAGCCGAGCTGAAACCAGAACTCCACTCTTTGTGTAATTACACTAGTGTGAGGTTACAGGGCCATTTCGTTACATTAAGGGGGCTCATCAGTGTTTTTGCCTGCTGTTTGAAACTTCTGAATTTATTCCTGGGTAAAACGTTTCGGGGGTGAGGCGTCAACAGGCTGTGTAATTGCATCCTCCTCATAGTGCATCAGTTCACACTGTTTGAAGGACAATTTGCACACAGTTGTAGTAGGTAGAAGATTTATTTTTTTCTTCTTTTCTTTTGGGTTGTTTTAGTTTGCTTGAATTAATCAGATGTCTGTATATTAATATCTCGTTTGCAGTTCTTATTCCTCTTGCTAAATTTTGTCTGTCAATTCAAATCTAATAAATGAGTCAATTATTGAATTTTGCCTTTTTGATATCAGCGTCATTTATCTGATCTTTATAAGTTTGAAATGCCGAATGACTTCGGATGTAATACACACTAACGTATCTAATCCTCATATTTAAACCCCTTAATTTGATTAAATATCTAATGTCTGTCTTTATAATTTGCATTATTTTACACTTAAGCTATATGAAACACTGAGGGAGATTAATTAATCTCTATGTCTTTGCTAGGGGTGGCCTCAGCGTGTCATCGAGCCACCTTTTAAGGACCGCCCACAAAATCCTGGACTGAAAACTGTTTGAACCTCTAACTCCACATCTCAGTAATATGTCGTTCAAAGTCTTTTCACGTGTTTTCAGCAACTATTTTCCAACATATTTAATGTATTTTGAAAGAAATTTCAGAATTGCCTTTACACAGACTTTAAATAGTATTAGTAGTCTTCTAATTAAATCATGTTGAATAATTCAGGTTTCTTTCCAAATTATGTGAAATAGAGCTTTTCTGATCTGTTAGTATTGATGATAATCGTGATAGTCATGTAAATAAAACCTGATAATTTCACGTAAATAACCCAGTGCCTTTTTAATCTTTTCTTTTTGCCAACAAAGAGACAAAACACACAAAAAAAAGTTAAATGGACTTTTAGAATTTTCTCTCTAAATTTACTTAAACACACCTAATCATACACTAACTCTTTTCTCCGACTCTTCCCCTCGTTTCTCTTCTCTCCTTGATTCGAACACCGGAACAACAGGGGCTCTCTTACATACAGATACGGAGAGACAGATCCCCCACTCAAATTCTCTCCCTCCTGGTTACCTCCTGTCTCCCTGCCGCCATCCGACACCGGTCAACCTCTGAACTCCTCCACCAACCAACGACCCCAATTTCTCCTCTCATCTCTTATTCCTCCATCCCTCCTACAGCACATCATCTCGGCTCACCTATATCCACAAGATGCAAAAAAAACGGTTAACCTAAACTTAAATCCATATTGATGTGGTCTTTAGTTAGTGAAAGATGAATTTGATTTGATAATATCGTTAACGTGAATTCAAGTTAAAATCCATCGTGACTGATCCCTGACAGCATTTCACATTGTAAAGAAATAAGACGATTAGAACGAACTACACTCTTGCTGAATATTATATTTATTATGTTATGAAACACTATCAAACCTGAACATTATATTCACTCTTAATCACAGAAAACCACACTGTACAGTAAGTACCTCATAACACAGAGTCTGATTAAATAAATAAATAAATAAAGATGGCATTGTCATGCACTAAAACACGAAATATCCACGACACACAAATAGATCAACACGTAGCCACAAAGTCTATAACGACACATATATATATCTATCTAATTTCCACTCACAGCTGTCCGCACAGACTATATTTCTACTTTATGGCTCAACTCCTGTTTTTTTCCAGTTCCTTTACTCAGGAAAAGGAAGTGTGCTTTTTACTACCGTGTATCTAATGAAGTTAATTCTATACATTGCTCTGCAGCCGTCATTACAGATGTGCAAGCCCTACAGTGCGTTCCTCTGGGGACAAGAGCTCTACAGGGACTTGTTTGGTGATGTCGGTTGTGTTTGAATGCAGACTGATATTAGATTAGAGTTACTTAGATAAGAGTTTATCTGAAAGTTTCTTTAGGATCTATTATCTTCACTATCCTCACTCTGTCACAGTGCTACATACTGTTTATCACGTTGAAGATGATGAAGATGATAAAAATGGGGGAATGTTGTCCCATTGTTTGAACAGCTAGTGATAAGCAGAAGATCAGATGGGTAAAGGCAACATGGGTAATCTCTTTCTGTCCATTCTGGGTTCAAAGGTCACCATATTGCTCTTACCAATCGAAATACCGTTAGAGCTACGGGATTGTCAGTAGTGAAAGGGTGATTAAGAATTCAGCACGAGACTCAGATCTGATCCGACGGCTCCTACGGCTCCTCCTGTAGAAACCACACCTCGTTGCGGCGTCCGTAAGGCTTGAGCGGTGGGTCGTAGCTGCAGCAGAAGTACTGCTTACGCTGAAAGGGGGCCGTCTCGCCGAGGGTGCGCGTCAAACGCAAGGCCTCTGCTCGGTACTCGGTCTCCCCTGCGAAGCCTCCAAACTGCCTGTGGAAGATAATTTAGATGTTTTAGAGGAGTGGACCCGACAGGCACACATGCACACTGATATTTGCACCAGTGAGGTCAAGTAAAGCCGCCTTAGGAGCTGCTCTACCATAATAACCCTGCAGGAGACTGAACATATTAACTAAGGCCTCTAAAAATAAGATAGCTACTAGTGCATTTGGGTCAGGTGGGGTAACTGACAAAATAATAACTAGTACAGGACAATCTTAACACTCTCTTACACATGGGAGGCATCTTAAAGTCTTGTTCCTTTTTTGAAATGAAACACCTACAGAGCGTAGACAGTCATGCCGGGCCGCTCCTCAATCTTGATAGCACTATCGGTGGGAGTCGGGGGGCTTATCTGGTAGCTCGTGGGGATGCGGATGGCGACCATCAAACGGCGAGACAGAACACCGTCGTTACGCGGGTACACCGTGATGATGAGGGGAGATGCTGTGCCCATGGCCTCATCTTAGAAGAAGAAGAAGTGTGAGACAGAAAGTGTGTTTAAAAAAAAGAAGAAGAGACAACAGAGGAACTCCGCCATCCTTCCTAAAGCAAACTACCCACATCTAAAGGTCAGCATCTGTGGGATTATATGAGGAGGGTGTAATATAATATCATTATGCAGAGTTTTTTCAATCCAGACACTGCAAAACAGGGCCATGTAAATTGCACCTCTATAAATAGCAAACAAATTAAATGACGATTCTGCGCTGAGGCCTAGTTTTCATTTTGGTGAGGTTATATTTGTCTATGATGACCTAAAGTGTGGAGACGTGACCTGAAAGGACATTACACTATTTAAATATATCCTCCGCTGAAGCTAAGCCCTTTTGAAGTGAGCCAGCTGAAACTGTATCTGAAATAAGAAAACACTTCAAATGAGGCATATATATATATATATATATATATATATATATATATATATATATATATATATATATATATATATATATATATATATCGATGTTATTAATTCAGCTTCAGAGCGCACTGTTTAAATTAAGTGAGTATTGAGTAAGGAGCACCCGCTAGGATATTTTTAAAAAAGATAATTCAACTTTACTAATACTGAGGCGACAAAAACACAGTTTAGCATCTTAACCAGTGTAAAAGGGCAAAGTGCAGAGTAATAAGAATATATACATAACAGTGCAGATAAATATGTAGTTATGTATAGATGTATGCAGTATTAACGTAGTGGACAGATTAAATGAATAACTAAGATATTAGACCTATATAGCAATGCATAAAATGTAATTATGTGGTATATCATGTAGGTACCGATTTAATTAAGCTAGATACATTGTTTCAGTATGAAATTATACTCTATATAAAATTATATATATATATATTTACAGTATGAACAGTATTAACCGTAATGGTGCAGTTGTGCATACAAGTGATTAAATATACATTATACACAGAATAAACAGCTAGATATGAATATGAATGCACTATGTACAGTACAGACAGTAGTATATGAATACACTATAGATATTTACAGTAAGACAGGTCAGAGTACACCCAGCCCAAATAACCACAGCACAATAATAATGAAATTTGAAAGATGAGAGGAGATTGTAATATTTTTATTTTTTATAAACTGCAGGATTGGATGGTTAGTCAGATAATATAAAGAAAACTTGTATTGTAATAACTTACCTTTGAGTATTAGTGCAATGTCTTTCTTCTCTGTGGGCTTCATCAGATTATGAAAGTGTTACATGAATCAGTACTCTTGGTTCTTACTTTTCTAATAAAACTTATGAGCTCGGGAGAGGAACAGAAAGGAAGGAAAGCCAAATTATAATCCTATAATATTAGTGAGCATATTTTAGCACGCTGAAGCCACCAGGAATTAGATTTCCCGCCTGTCTCACCTTGTTCATTGCTCCCGCCGATGTACATGAGCAGCTTCCTCACCAGCTCGCCCGTCACTTGGTCGAATGTTCGGCCCTCAGAGGAGACGACAGCGTATTTGGAGGCGTCGTACCGCCGCACCTCAAAGCTGACGCCATCCTATAATGGGAAAGAAAGGGGAAATCAGCTACAGCTACACATTTGTGGCATGCACAAATGCATAAACCCATCATGCATACACACACACACAAACAAACAAACAAACACAGCTGTTTTGGTCCTGGGGATGGGTGTAGGGGAGATGCTGAGCTCAGATATGATTCACCTCTGACACACTCATGTTAAAAAAATCTTGTTTCTAAGGACCAAAGCCTTGAACTGGCTGCACTCGTGCGTGTGCATGTGTGTGTGTGTGTTTGTGTGTGTTAAAGACGCAGATGAAACATATTTACGACGATTTCATTTCATTTTTTCTTCTCCTGCTTTGCAGTGCTCAGTCAGCCTACAGTGAATAATGGGCAAGAGATGAACAGTCTTACGTAACAGCGCAACGCACACACACACACACACACACACACACACACACACACACACACCAAAAAAACGTTAATATGATGCAACAGTTTTGCATTAAATATGATTAAGAGAGGCTAATGTGGAGCACAGTCACTCAACTACGGCTGCTGAGCAATAACTTTAATGGGTTTTGAAGGAATCTGGTCACCGTGATGCAGGTTTCTAATACAGCTGCTCATTCCACTAATGTGATTATGCTGTGTATGGTGTAACGCTGTGTGTGTGTGTGTGTGTTTGTATGATGATGTTAAGCACTGGAATTTCATTTCATAACGCCGTTCATTCTCCTTGCGATGTTTACAATCGATCTGTAAGAAGCTGCTCGTGGAAGCGGTTCGTTATTATGCAGATGATGTGTTTTATTATACATGTAACACACACACGATACCAGCAGCAAAAACACAACAGTGGGCATCATTTCCACTGTGTGCTCTTGGTATGCAGTGGTACTATGTTTTCTCTTCCTCCCCCGGAGGAAAACTCTAAAAATATCCTCCCAATGAATTCATCTTCATCCTGCGTATGAATTTGTGACTTTACATGCTTCCAGTTTGTGTTTCACCCACCCTAATCTCATGCAAACCCAAACCTTTAACGTGGTCCAGCCGCATTCATTCCTCAGCACATACAAGATAACACTATGTTATCACGAAGCTCTAACTTGTGACAGGTACTCCAGCTCCTGCATAGTAATTACACGGCTTCAGCTCTGTATGGCTTGTCAGGGGGGGGCCACCATTAACATTGTGCACGGGTGACATACCATGAAAGCAGAGTCTGGCTTCATTTAAGCAGTGCAATTAATTTGTCTGTCATGTGTCTGTGGTTTGCGTGCATGTGTGTGTTTAGCTGCCATCTTATGCCAGAGCTTATACCCTGATAATTACTCTGTGCCCGAACAGAGCACACAAAAGGTGTTATCAACACTGCCACTGTCTCATTTCATGTTCTGGGAAAATAATCTTCCACATTCATTAGCCAGCTCCAAACCGAACTCCACTTAAACGCTGCTGTCACCCTGCTGTGAATGTGTGTATGCGTGCGCATACTCATGTGTGTATGGCCCTGGCCTCCTGTATTCTGTGTCAGTTTTAATTAAGAGTGTAAGGTGTCAGAGTCAGAGTCGGGCGGTCTACGGATCAGGTGGCAAGCTCTGATTTCAATACCGGCTCTTTAAAGAAGTCAGTCAGGTCCAGAGATTTGATGAAGGTTGAACTCTGACTTCTTTTTTTTTTCAAGGCTGTTTAATGAGCAGGAAGTGTGTTGGCCCTTGGACACCATGCTCCAGTCACCAATCACTAACTGTGACTCAGTTTTCAGCAAATCTCAATCAAATCATTCTCTCAAATGGCTCAGTTTAAATGTGAGTATTCATAACTGGAATCATAAAAACACTGTTATTTGTGCACAGCTGCTGGCTTAAAACTTCTTTGTTTGTGCTTCAGACATGGGATGTTAGTATCCGGTGACAGAACAGATCTGCCTCCCCGTGCGGTTAAATGTGTCAATTTGGGTCAGTTGGGTCTGTGCCAATCTGGTCAGTCCTCTTTGTTTCAGTCAGCGCGCCTTTGTGTCTCTATCAAAAGTTAACTCCCATTCAATGGTAAACACACAAAGCCACTTACAAAGCCAAACATTACATGGCTGCATGCACATTTACAGTAAATGCACTATGGGGTCAGCAGGGCACGAGAGAAGGACCTCGAAATGGCTGCTTCAGTTCTGCAACACACATCACTGAGTTTAGTGGAATCCTTCCAAAGTGTGCACACATTGAACATTAAACATAACAAAGGAGGTGGTGGTGGTGCTGACATGGAGATGCCCTTCCTCCTCTAACACTGTCCTCATCGGTGTATCAGTGTGCGCACCCAATCCATATCTGAGCTCATGGGTTAACCACAAACACGCCTGATCTGCATCCTCTTCCAGGGCAGGGTCAGTTAGCTCGTCCCCTGTGGTTTCCCGTGCTTCTATACACGCACATGCATCTACAGTGTCATGGTGGAAAAAAAAAAGACAGTGACACAGTGACCCACAGCTTTGCGCGCAACAACACATAGGGAACCTGTTTATAGGGGATATCTACCTGGCTTAAATCTAATATGTGTGTGTGTGTGTGTGTGTGTGTGTGTGTGTGTGTGTGTGATTGCTTAAAGGTTACACACAAGTCAACATCATCACATTTATTCATGTCTGCCTTGTTGATTGGCAGAGGACCTCTGGCTGCTTTGCTCCACACTGCGGCTCAGCGGGCACTCTATAGGTCACACGCAATTAACAGCCAGGCTGTTAGTCAGGGTTCCAGAGGTCGTGATGACGGCACCATGACACGTTTAAGACAAAAATTGCCACAATATAACCCAGTTAGTGTGAAGCGCTGGATTGAATATTCATGCAAACAGAAGGAGAAACCCGTGCGTCTTTTACAGTGCCGTGCGTAATTAAGCCATGGAGAGAGGCGCACGGGATGGAATACGCAAAATCCTTAAATAACATCGCGGTGATGGAGTTGTGTGTGACAGGTGTCAACACACTGCTTACCTTCGTCTCGCTGCTGAGCAGTTTGTACTCCGTCTCCTCGGTGTTCCCGAAGAGCGAATTCTTGATCATGCCAAACATGTCGCCAGGTCGCCTCTCCTCTCTCCGCTCCTTTGGTTTTGTTGTTCGTCCTCCCTTTAAAAAAAAAAAAAAGGAAAACAACCTTCTCTCTCGTCTGTCGACCTCAACTTCTGAAAAAACAAAAAACTAAACAAGAGATAACTTTTTTTTTAGCCAGATGTTCCAAACGCGCAAATTCTCCTCCAGAGAAGAGTGCGCGCCTTGTGCCACCGAGCGCAGAGCTCTCCTTCCTCTTCTCTCTCTCTCTTTTTTTTTAAATTAAGGAGACAGAACTTGCAGATGCTGACTCCTCACCCTTTTGCCGAAGCCAAGGAATGAACAAAATCAGCCTCCAGTCTGACGGGTGGAGTGTCTCCGCCCTCCTCCTCCTCCTCCTCATCCTCCTCCTCCTCTTCTCACCAGCTCGACGCTCACTTATATCACCACCTTTCACTCACAGACGCTTATGTTCACTTAAACAGCTCGGGGACTTGTTTTCCTCCGGGTTAGTTCAGGTTGTGCTGTCAGTAAAAATAAGGTGACTTTAACTGTGGCATGAGACGCAGCGTCGGGGTCTACAGTGCCACTCAGCTTCTGTTTGGGTTTCTCCCTCATCCTGTTTGTCATGTCTGTCTGTGCCACGGTGCATGAAACAGTGAAGCACTGAGAAGCACATTTACATCCAGCTCTGTGTGCACAAGCTGTTGGTTTGTCAGTACGCATTGGATTTTCTTTCCAGGCTGAATGTGTGTGTGTGTGTGTGTGTTAGTTTGGGGCTGCACACTGGCCTCACGTCTTACTGCCTGTGTCACTGTGAGTTGTTTGCTTCAGGGTTAGCCTATTTAAATTCTCACTGAAGGCAATGTTAGTCACCAGTGGAGAGTAAAAAGAAGCATGAAGGGGATATTAAATGAAAAAAGAAGTGGGATGGGTAACATTGGGTGAGAAAAGCAGAGGTACTGTATGAGGGAGCTGTGGACTGAGAAGAGAGAGGAGTCTATCCGAGCTGATAATCACAGAGACACCACACAATATATAACATCATTTTATTTTATTTTTGTGGAGTCACGGAGCTCCTGATTCAGATTTTGAGGATGCAGCTCGTGTCGTTTCTGTTCCCCTTCAGCTTCCCTGTGTTTGGCATGTACTGTGATGATGTTGTCCCATTACATAATGTTGCACAAGGCACTGATGCACAAGGAAAACAGCATGCTGGCCTCTTTATACCTCTGTGAGCTACCTTGAAATAAAAAAAATAGGTTGCAATTACTATTTAACAGTGAGCTGCACAATTCATACAAAACGCCTCAAACATCTCGTGCAAACACTGAAAGAGCATTGATGGGATGTTTTCTTTACTACAGTTTAAACAATCCCCACAGTCCACTGTAAGTTTGTGTTCATTGCCGGGTTGCGGTAAGGACTGTGTATGTGTTCCTCTTCGCTGTCCGCCCCAACGTAGACTGAAGACAGCTGCGACATAGGCAGCGTATGCATCAGTGGACAAGTCTAATGGGACAAGCTGTAAAGAATCCCACAAACAAACAATTGATGAGAGAATAAAGGGATGTATTTACAAAGCACGTGTGACAACATATGGTAAATATGATTCCTAGTAAGTGTGACACATTTATTTTGCCTGTAGTAATAGATTAATTTAACGATAAGTTTAATTGGTAAAAAAACAAAACACAGAAAGGGTAATGGATATTTTAATGAATCCAAACACAGTCCTTTTGATTGGTTGTGTCTGCCTTTTAACAGTTGCATGATATAGTATATTTACAGTGAAACGACAGACTGTTAATCAGCATATTTTCACAGTTCAAATACTCTCAGATCAGATTATCTGAACGTTAGTACAACGCCACAACAGGAATAAGTCCCTCAAAGCAGTCCATGATGGCACGATCTCCAGTCAAATATTCATCTGTCTGGAGTTTACATGAGATCAGCTGAAGAAAGTCGAGATCTTCTTCCTCCTCCCGTGTCCTCACTTCTCCCAGCCTTTCCCCCCCGGCTGCGTAGGCAACCTGAGCCCCACCAGACCGGCCACCTCCTCTGGGCTGCGCTCTCCCTTGCCGTGGTAGAGGTTGTGCAGGAGCATGTGGTTCCTGGTGGACTCCAACAAACACAGGTATGTGTGCGAGTCGTGGTGTGCCTCCTGCTGGGCACGGCAGTACCTTTCTCCCGTTACCTGTGGAAAAGATTAAGTGGAGATGATTAGACGACTAAACAGGAGCAGAATTTTCTTTATTTTGTTGCTTTGTTTGAGGAAAATTAAACATTTCTGGAGGGAAAAGCCTTGAAGGTGTAGCTGGTGGACAACACGGAGTGAGCGATCACTCCAGTTACAGAAAATAACACAAACAGATGTGCCTGTATCGCAGGATTTTCTGCCAGAATGCTTTTGCTTCTTCAACATCAGCCACACGGACAGTAAGCATTTGCTCCGGTCCCTATAGAGTTTCACATATACACACATTAGAATTCCTTTGGGTCTTTTAAGAGCTGTGACAAACACACATTGACAAGCAAAGAGTTGGCTCCTGGCTATTTTGCTCCAGTGACCACGGCGCATACATTTCAACCACAGCTTGGTGATCCATGTTCGATCAAGCAGAAACCCTGCAAAGCTTTAACAACACAACACTGTGGACAGGCAGCCCTGCTGTGCCATGTCAGGGGCGGACAGAGGGACAAACATGATGGTTAGACTCAGGCTGTTTAATAAAGAGATGGTTCAGTTTATTAAAATAAAACATTTGGGGGCGGTCGGTAGCGTAGTGGGTTAAGCGGCCGCCCCGTGTGTGGAGGCTATAGTCCTTAATTTACTGCGTGTCACTCCCCCTCTCTCTGCCCCCTGCTTCCTGTCTATCTTCAGCTGTCCTATCATTAAAGGCATAAAAAGGCCCAAAAAATAATCTTTAAAAAAATAAATAAAATATTTGCATAAAGACAGAGGGATTTCTGATTAAAAATAAAATAAAAACAATATGTTTGTAGTAGTTTGTGAATGTATTTATACAAGAAGACTATTTTTAAGACATTTTAAAAACAACATACAAGTATCTAGAATAAATTATAATTATCATTAATTAACTCATAATAAATAAGCTATGCTAAAGGCTAGTTAGCTTCTGGCTAATGTCAACATGCCCTTGCTTCACAGTCACCTTGCATTAAACTTGTTTAAATATTACAAAGTTAACAACAGTGTCCAGTTGTTGGATAGTGGCTTTATATATATATATATATTATTTACACAAATTGTTTCATTTCATTGTTTTCAAGCGTTAGCTTTGTACGCTGGTGTTTGGGTTTAAGCAGCGACCGTGTTAACTGGAGACCCTCAGCCGAACGCATACGTTCTTGTTCCCAACGGCTTTCGTAACTACGACAACCACGCATGCGTTTGGGGTGATGGTCACCAGTTAACACGGTCGCTCCTTAAGCCGAAACACCATCCATGCACTTTCGCCCCCCTCCATGCAGTTTGTAATGACAGATAGCTATCTTACGTTACTGGGTGGTAAACTCGCCTTATTCTTACGAAACTGGTCCATGACGTAGCCGTAAGCCAGAGACCGTTTGTAGCCGGGTCCCTGGATGGCGCGTAACTCTTTTAATATTCCTCGGCACACTCGTAGGGGTGAAGACAGCGCCGCCATCTTTGGACGGTGTTGTTGTAGTGATGTGCCGATCGTGGACGAGCCGGTTAAAAAAAACCCGCCTCTTATATGAAAAATGCAAGATGTAACAATAAACCATTTTCAATCTGCTGGCATATTGTGACCTCTGCTACTTATTTATAAAGTTATTTTTAACTAGTGGTAACAGAGAGGAAAAAAAGAGGGGGGGGGGGGCAGATTTTTTCGGGTCACATTTTACATCTGTCGCAATCTGACTCCCTTCTTATATTAAAAATGCAAGATGTAACACCAACCATTTTCAATCTGCTGGCATATTGTGACCTCTGCTACTTATTTATAGTTATGTGTAACTAGTGGTAACAGAGAGGAAAATCTGTTACAATCTGACTCCCCTTTTATATTAAAAAATGCAAGATATATGTATGAGTTTGATAAGTCTGACAACAGAACAGTCAATGGTGGATGGGGGTTCATTTAT
Source organism: Larimichthys crocea (assembly GCF_000972845.2). Taxonomy (NCBI): domain Eukaryota; kingdom Metazoa; phylum Chordata; class Actinopteri; family Sciaenidae; genus Larimichthys; species Larimichthys crocea. The sequence goes on along the minus strand of NC_040022.1, from coordinate 27,164,583 downwards.
TTTATTATATTTTATAAATCAGCAAGAAAAATATTTAATATCTTAAAAACAAGAGTATTTGATGGAGAGAACATGTCCTTTAATGGTGAGAAACTCAGTCTACACGCATACAGACCACATTACATTTTCATTATAGGTGATATTCTGGCTCAGAAGGCTATTGTTTCGACCTATATGAGTAGCTTATATACAGTTAACCCAATTAAAAGCACATACTTTTGAAAGCTAGGATTATATTTAGCCTTGTGAAACGCCAAGTCAAATACATTCAACTTGCTCAAAATTTCATTTATTTTGTAATTATGGCTGGAGAGCCTGGGGTATATTTCTACAGAATATACAAAAAGGTGTCGTTTTGCGTTCGCTATTATCCGATTTTGTCTTGAGAAGAACATTGGTTATTTACACTCTTTAGAAGAGTTTAAAGAATGTAACTGATGTTTTTCTCTTCTATATTGATATTAGAAAATGTAATTTTTTACTTTTGAATGCTTCAGTACAACGGATCTATTGAATATATACATGTACACATACAAAAGTCAAATTATTAAAGGTATAGAGCCGTTTTGGAGCCGAAAGAGCCAACTTTTCTTTTCTTGGTGAGCTGAGTCAAATGATCTGACTCCCTAAAAAGAACCTAACTTCCCATCACTAGAAGCCAGGCAGCCAGCCTCAATCGATCCCCGCATAGACGATCGAGTTAATTACCGACCACGAGGCGGCGACATGTCACACCAATCACCTTCACCGCCATCACACAGGTGATTCTTCTTCTTTGCTAATTACATATTCCTGCAACAGTTTTAAGGTGACGTGGATTTGATTCAAACCATGTGAGTAGCCTATGTGTGTTGACATATTGAAAGTGTAAAACACTTTCAGCTCTTTGTGCGTGTGTTCATCACCCTGTCCTTCATGTTAGTTCAGTTAATTAAGATAAACTCTGCCTGCGGTCAGAAAGACACTAAAAAGCAAACTTATATTTTTATGTTTTATCTCTCTCTGCAGCTCCTGTGAGAGAGTTTAAAGTGCTGAACCTGAGCAGATGGCAGGTGCAAAAGTATATAATTAGGAAAAGAACATGTATGCTCAGCAACTTCCCTGTGAACATAACCAGTATTCCCTGTATGCATAGGGGGGAAAGTTAGAACAATTCCAAGGGCCCACCACTGACAAGCCCCCCAAAAAATAGGTAAACACCAATATAAAATGATTAAACCATCATCATGAGTATATATATTCAAATATAATAATGAAATTAATTATCTCTTTCTTTCTCTCTCTCTTGCATCGAATAGTGAACCTGTATGCAGACTTGCATGCATGTGCAAATCACCAGCAGTAAATATTGTGCTAGTATTGAACTACAAGTTGCAAGCCTTTAATTAGTTATGTAAAGCTTTTGATGGGATAGTTCGGTCCTAGAGATGTGGGGACATCAGCTGCACAGAGGGGGCCCAATTTGTACATAACAGAGAGAGAATAATGTTAACAGTGACAGTCATCACCATAACTCTTCTTTATCTATCGGATGTTTGTTGTGTTTTCAAATCCAGGATGAGAAACTTTGGGGGGAAGAAACACGGCTGTTTTGGTGGTGGAGTATCCACGATGAGCCAAGAGGAGAGGAAAGCACATGGATTCCACCTTCAGCTTCACGGTAAGGTCATCTCTTAATGATTCAGATATGGAACGGAGCTCGACTTTTAAAGGTTGTGCTCTTCATCCCGTCATTGTAAACACAATCCGGCCTGAGTTTGATTGCGAGTTAAGTAATCACTGTCTGATAAACGGGTCAGCGGAGGAGACAGAGGGAGGACTGTGGAGATTTGTAATCATATTTTCTTTCAGGATCTGTCAGCATCTCTCCGTCTCCCTCTGCCTCTGTTCTCTTCTTGCTATAAATAAGAACTTTAAAACATCTATGATGGAACAAAACTATACACACACACACACACACAAGCTGCAGATTTGGCTGTGGGAATAAATCGAAAACAACCCGAAGAGAATAGAAGAAAAAGAGTGTGAGCCTCTGTGAGGAGTGTTGCACACAGTGTGGTGTGCATCATGTCACTCCTGACTGCAGACACAGGGTGATGTGACGGCTGCAGAACTATAACGTGGACTGCAGCGTTTACCTCTCGACCACCGGTTCTGTGTGTGTGTGTGTGTGTGCTGCTCGCTTTTGATTTTGGACATTTGGGAGCGATCATCTGTCGCCATAGCAACACTGAGTTTGGCTTTGGGCAAAAAACGCAGAGGAAAGGATGAGTGTGTTTTCACAGCAGCGCAGACGTTTAAAAAAAAAAACACACACAAAAACTAAATTTCCTTTTAATGCTTTGTCTGAATTTTTTAAGCGCGCACTTCGTCGCACTCTCGAGTGCTTCCAGAGGTAGAGGAGGCTCTTTGTGCTCGATCAGCTGAACGTTGAATTATTAGTTTTTTAAGTGGATCATCGTGCGGTTTGAGTGACGCCGCAAGTGAAGAGGTTTTTTAAACTTCAGGTGCTGTCCTGAACGCAGGTCACAGGTCTTTAATTCTCAGTGTTTTCAGGCATCTGAGCTCGAGTATTGATGATTGACTCTAGGGGGAGCCAGTCTCTTATCAGTTTCACACACCGGTTTGGTTCCTAGACATTTTTTTGAAGGCACCCCCCTCTCCCCCTCCTCTGCATCTCTCTCTCTCTCTCTCTCTCTCACACTCTTTCAATGCATACTAATGCAGCGAGTGGGCCCACCTCCCTTCCTCCCATCTTTTTTTCGCAGGGATGGGCGGGAGAGGGGAGACAGAGCAATTCCAGCTCAGTATCCTTCCTCATGAGGCAGGCAGTGCTTTGACTAGCAGCAGCCAGCCCCAATGCCTTTTTTTTCTCTCTCCCACTGGGCAATATTGGTGATAACTGTGCGTTGCTGCTGCAACAATGTCTAACCTGTGTGAGTGGCACGTCATATCAGACCAGAGTTGAGAGAGAGGGGGAGAGGAGAGGACATCTGTGCCTGCCTTTTTTTTTTTTTTTTGTCATCTGGATGGGAAGTCTTTTTTGGGAGGAGAGACAGAAGAAAGCAGAAGGCAGCCGGGGAAGGGGAACAACTGGCAACAGCCAATCCCCCCTTCCACACATAGACTGGAGACAACGGAGGCCACTGGAGTATTTGCTTTTATCTTTCGTTTTTTGTTCTTTTTTTTCCTCATCGCGCTGCTGGGAGGTGCTTTATCTTTTCATTTGCTTGCTCTCTCGGTCCTCTGTCTTCTCATCTATTTCGCCATTTACCTGGTCAACAATTTCTTCTATTTATGAGCCAGACAAGGAGGGAGAGAGAGGCAGAGAGACACAGAAAAAGAGAAAGAGAAAGAGGAGGGGGATTTTTTTTGCCCCCGTTATTCTCTTTTTTTTCACCCCCCCCCTTCATTCATCCTCCCTTCCCTCTCCATCGCTATCACTTCCAGCCCTTTCTATCCCCGTGCAGCCCACGCTCCCTCCTCCCTACACCGCCTCCCTCCGCCCCCTCTTCCTCCTCCTCCACCTCCTCCTCCTCCTCGTCCCCACCGCTCCGCTCACCGTCCACCCCTAACTTTGGCTACTTTTTTTTTTTTTGACTCCACCAGTGTTTTCATTTCTTTTCCTTTAGAGACATTTTAATTGGCTTTGCTTGTGTTTTCTATTTATGCCTTTTTCACTTTTGTACCTTTTCCTATTTCCTATTCCCCCCTTCTCTTTTTTCCTCCTCCTCCCATCCTATGCATCTTTTTTGGGCGCTTCTTAATTCTAACCATAGGTAGGTCTATTTAGTGTTTAGTGTCTGTCTCAAAGTCTTTGTTCCTTTTTCTGTGTATGCAAGGTGTTTTGTGCGGGGTGCACACTTGACACACACACACACACACACACATGCACACACACACTTGCTGGCCTACAATCTAGCTCTGGTATAACCATGGCTCTCCTCCCATCTGGGTCTCAGCTGATTCTTTCCTCACGTCATGTCATCTTCACGTCACTCCCCCGCCCCCCCTCATACTATATAATCTGTGTTTTATGACTTTCTTTTTTTTTTTCTGTTGTCGTTGTCGTTGTTCTCCTCGACAAAGTCTGCAGTGACTCATCAAGCACCTTCTCCAGCCGTCACCATCAGTCGGACTCCTCCACATTGTCATTTCTCTGTTGTTGCATAAAAAAAAGTCTGTTCTTCCATTAAAGAAATGTCCCCACCACCACCTCCACCTCCCTCCCCCTTTATCACACACCGTCCTCCTGCTCGACGTCCAAACTTCATCCCGTTAGAGTACATCATTAGCACGCGCCGAGGTGCGTTTTAAGTTCATCAGGTGAAGGTCAAACTGAGCGGAGGCCCCGATTCGTCGGCGACAGTTGGACCGTTGTCGTTTCCAAAGCGCGTTCCTGAGCCAGCGCTTGTCCGTGCTGTCGGGGTGTCATCTGTGTTTGTACACTCCTCTCCCTCCTTCTCTTTCTCTGCCCTCTTTCCTCTCTCTCTCTCTCTCTCCCTCTCCCATCTTTCTGAACTGATTCTCATTCTCGCAGACAGACACACACAAGCACTCAAAGAGAATGGACTAGACCAAAAAAAACCAAACAAACAAACCGGCTTCATCACCCAGAGGATTTTTTCCCACCATAATTTTCACTTTTCTTCCACTCGCTTTGCTTCAATCACCTCTTTTCCGCATCTTTTTTCTCTCCTCCATCACTTCACCCCCTCTGATTTGATCCACTTATTGATTTATTTGTTGTTTTTTTGTAATCATTTGCCGACAGCAAGATTTCACGTCCGACCTACCTACCGCTCACACGTCATTGACTCGCTTGCATCAGAGAGGAGTTGCTGTGTTTGTTTTGCATTTTGGTGATGTAATTTTGCAACTCGTCCGCTTCCATTTATTAAAATTCACGAGGCAGATTATTCATGAATGCAAAAAGAAAAAGAAAAACAAGATAGGGTGGCTCGAAGGAATTAAAGCTGCAAAGTATCCGAATAATTTGGTGTGTGTGTGTGTGTGTGTGTGTGTGTACGTATGGCACAGCGGTAGACAGATGCATAACAAAGTGAAGCAAAGCACACAGCTCATTTCCTCGTTCATCTTTTTATTTTCTATTTCTTTCTTTCTTTCTTTCTTTTTTTAAAAATCTTTCCACTTTTTCTCGAAGGAGATTTAATGGCTCTCCTCTTCATTGCATGAAGATAATGGGAAGTGGGACTGTTGAGCATCCGTCACCATGATAAAGGCACTCTGGATTTTAGCAGTTTTCCTGTGGAATTACCCTTTAAATCCTGGATTTGATTCCAAATGAAAAAAATAATTAACAATAATTAAAAAGCTCTCCTAAATTCTGGACTCTTCTTTTTCTTTTTCTCTTTTTTTTTTGACTTTCTTTTTGTAAAGGACTCGAAGCTGATTTCAATATTTCTTTTTCCAACTATTGAATCTTAATGGGATTTCACTAACGCGGATTAAAGACTCAAGCGACATCTTTGTCTATTAGCTGACGTAATAGCCCACGAGTCTTTACAATTTCTCCAGCCTACAAAAAAAATCGATTAAACTCGCTATTGTTTTTTTATTTTTTGTTTTTTTTAAATGTTAAGAGTTCAATAGGTGAGTACGGCGCTTTTTGAATCCACACATGCTGTTGCTGTTGCATGTTTTGGATGATTAATTGATTCATCTCAATATTTTTTGGGTCATTAAACCGACACTTTTGTGTGTGGGTGTGTGTGTGTGTGTGTGTGGGTGTGCAAACACATCCTGGATGTGTGTGTGTGTGTGTGTGTGTGTGTGTGTAGTAGCATTTAAAAGGATATCGGCGGATTATCAGAGATCAGTCATTTCCCTCACACTTCACCACCATTTATCCCTTGTAGTCCCCCTCTCTCCACCCTCCTCTCCACCCTTCCTCCACGAGTCTTTAATTCTCTAATTCTTCTCCGCGTTTTATCTACGCGACACGAAATCACACGCCCGCGCTCAGATCTGATATCGTCCTCGTGTGCGTGCGTGTGAAATGAATCTCCACGCTTCACCCCTCCGTCTTTGCGCTCATTAGCCGCTCTCCACCTGATGGAGTAGCCACTTCTGCCTATCAAATCACCTGTCTGCTGCTGCTGCTGCTGCTGCACACTCTTATTTAAGGCAGAGGAGAGTGTGTGTGTGTGTGTGTGTCAGCATGAGAGGAATATATAGCTGGATCGATAAAGTAATCTACATGAAGAGATGGACTACATTGGCCTTTTCTCGGTGCAATTATTTTTTATCTGCTGTTTGTTTTAAAGAGAAGACGCAGGAGCAGCATGACAGTGTGTCTCATATCGGCTGTGTGGAGTGTGTTGGAATGTAATCTTGAGTCTGTGTCTGCAGCAAAATGCACACACACACCCACTCTATCTCTCTCTCTCACACACACACACACACACACACACACACACACACACACACACTCGCACAGACACTTTGGCCACCTATCCATCACAGGCGCAGCAGCGATTGACCCCTTTTCTCTGATTAACTTTCCTATCATTTGGCTGCCAGTAGTTTGAATTTACACGGTGTGTGTGTGTGTGTGTGTGTGTGTGTGTGTGTGTGCGCGCACACGTCAAGGTTACGGCTGCGTACCTTTATGAAACCCACCTGGGACCTGCACTCATAACCCAGGACCATTACCCATTCTGCTCGGCGCTCTTGGCACACATGTGACCCCTGTAGCCGATCTACAGATGGGCACTTAAGCCCAGGCAGTGTGTCAAAGCTGTCACAGCTGCCACACGCTGCAAAATGGACGTTCTCGGTCGCCTCTGACACACGGCTCACTGCTTTCTTTTTTACTGTAATGATCACCAAAAATAGTGCATGTCAGGTTTTTTATGAAAAAGCTGAAACGCGCTCGCTCGCTGCGCTGTAATAGTGTTGTCTTGAGAATGTGGCCGTAGGCTGGAGGCAGGAGCAAAATGGACGGGGGTTGTGATGTGGATGTTGTGTCCCACTTAAAGCTGGAAAACTGTTAGATGATGCAGCTGGTTTGACTGGAGGATGCTGATAAACCTTTGAGAGCGGTCGAGGGGAGCGATCGCTGTCCAAATTGAATAGTTTGGGGAGGCGGGATACAGCTGAGCGTCAAAGTTCTGGATCGCGGTTTTTGGATCGAACGTAATCGAATCGCAGTCACCTTGAAAAAGCGGGCGTCACATTCTGAACGAGTGTTTCTGCCAGAAGTGACATCGCAGTTAATGTTTTACACAGTTCTGCTCTTTAGCGTAAGCGCGCCCTCATTTCTGAATGAGTAATGTTTGACCGGGGTGGAGGAGGAGGGTGGAGGGCGGGTGGGGGCGCCTACATATTTCAAGCCACCTGTCAATTTTTAGTGTCTGAAAAGTGATGCCGGGAGCTTAACGTGAAGAAAGAAAGGAGAGAGAGGAAGTCTGCCAGAAGTCTAAGAAACGGAGCTTAAGAGATTTCGTAGGCACCGTGTTTGCAGTCGTCATTGATAAACAGGCCAGGAGAGGAGACAGCAGGGGCTGAGGAGATTCATAATCCTATCCCCCTCTTCCAACTGATTCTCTCTCTGTCTCCCCATGTGCGACCTAATGAGACGACAATACGAGTCCTGCGTCTGGCTCTGAGTCTTAATGAAACCAGCAATAACCCCTCCAGCAGATATCTTCAAATAAGTCTGTGTCGTCCAGGCTTTGCTGCACGTTGTGCTGTACGCACCTGAACCTTCAGAGCTTGTTAGAAATCAGCAACTCAGTCTGCAACTTTCTGCAAGTTGCACGTCTGGATCCCGTTCAGCCAAGCCTATGTGGGACAACTCAAAAAAAGTACATCTTTTTTTTTTATTATTGGCAGCGTACTCACTTCAAGCGAGCGGAATGTGGGTCATGATCCGATATAAAAAGGCTATTCAATAATTCATCGGAGCTGATTAGGAGGACTATCGATGCAGACACCGTCCACGAGATGGGGGAGGACGGACATCGAGTACACAGGGTGTAGATGGAGAATAGCAACATTTAGGCTCCCTTTGTGGGATTAGTAGAAGCTGAGCAACAAGCCAAAGCGGCCCGGGCGTTTCAAGTGAGCGGCGTCGGCCCCTCTTTGATGTTTTTAATCTACAGTGCGTTCACCCCCCCCGTCCTTCTTTCTGTTTCATGTGTCGAAGTGTTTGCACGTCCACGTGACGCGGCGGCGTTTGTCTGTGATTACATGTCGCATTGTGCTCGGGTTTTGTGTGCGGGCCCCCATCAATCTATTAAATATGAAATGTGCAATCTGTCACCCCGCAGAGACTTGTTTATTATTCATTGACACATTTCAATGAATCATTAATTTACCTAAAGTACGGGCCACGCTCTCGCCTTTAGACACTCATATGGACTCATGTTCATGATATATGAGTGGATGCATAATCTGGATTAATAAGGAGATAATTCAGTACTGCTGCACAGTAGGAAATGTGTTATTGATCATACTGGGCTGGATTCTCCTCAAATCAGACTGAACAAACACACAAAGGGAGTTGTGAGATGCATTTAGACAAATGAAGTAGAGATACATTGTGTTTGTGGAACAGAGAGTTTGGATTACAGATAAGCGTTCAAAGCCCGGAGTCGTACAGTTAAAATCGTAGTCATAGTCATTTGGAGAGGGGGAGCAGAGGTCAGAGGTCAAAGCGCAGGATGGTTTGATTAGAGTCTTAAGTGGCTGTGACCTGCTTCTAACCCTCTGTCCTCCCTGTCCCCTCTGCAATAACAGACTGGCGGACGTCAGAAAAACAAGCGACGGCAAACATCTCTTCGGAGGAGCGGAGGGGAGGACAGAAGCCAAGCTGCTCCTGTGGAGTACAATTACCTCGAAATCGCCGCTTTACCCTCTTGACCCGTCGCGGATTTTACCTAAAACTGCCGTGAGTCCCTTTGTACGCAGGATTACGATGCGCAGTTGGTGGTGTTGGTGGAGGAGGAGGATGCTCGGCTACGACACCTCATTTTAAATCTCACCTCTTTCATTTCACCAACATCTGTATTTGCTTCAACGGCTAATGAGCTGTCCTGGTAGAGAAGGTGTAATTCAATTAATCACAACAGCTGAAATACATTTGTTGTTTTTTTTAAAAAAGCTGCTGGAGTGACACCTGGAAATGATAAAGGGCTAGTTCACTCCCATGGCTGCTTTAGTTAATTAAACTCACCTTTCTATTAATGACAGGTTAGTTCAGCCTCAGCACAGAAAAAAATGGACATAAAGTTTAATTTAGTTTCAGTTTGATGCATGTTTCATTGTGTTTAGACTCCAGACGTGACATTTCTCCCACAAAAACCCCCAAATCTGAATATTCTAAGACTCTGTAGCTGCTTACCGATCAATAACCGCGTTGTCTTGTGTTGGTTGCAGTTGAGCCTCCCTCAGTCTGAGGCTATGAGAGGGAGAGAGGAGTCCCAGGCCGCACCATCATGCTACTTCTGAGACGCTGGGATGAGACTTTGGCTGGCAAAACACAAGGTAAGACAATATTGATGCATGGGGCCTCTCTGCAAGCCGAGCTGGTCGCTCGGTTTTTTTCTCACGTCGTCCCCGTAGAAAACCTGCTGAAACAACACCAGTCTTATCTCACCTGTGTGTGTGTGTGTGTGTGTGTGTGTGTGTGTGTGTGTGTGTGTGCGCGCCACCTTTCCCTAAAGCTCAGTGATGGATGGTCTTAAACTTCCTCTTTATTTCTTTATTTTCTTTTGCTTTGTATCTGACGCCACTTGTGCTCGGCAGGGTCAGGGTAACGGTTCAAGGTGGAGCGTACAGATGAATGGTTTAATCCCGGCGTTTTAGCGCAGTGTGCACAGTGCGGACGTTCAACCTGACCCAGCCCCCATTGACTGTCAGCTTCATTTGCATTTTGGCTCTGCAGGCATCGATCGGGCAATTAAAGGATTTGTTGAATGAGATTTTTGCGGCTATTTGGACTGCGTTACATATATGTGTGTGTGTGTGTGTGTGTGTGTGTGTGTGGGAGCTAGACGGTGTGTTTTATATAATAAAGATAAAAGAAGACTAAATTACACAGAGCCCATGTATTTTGCCATGAGAGGCCATTATCATATCAGCACACTCCATCGTTTCCTCATCCGTTCATCTCCTCGGCGCTAAGCTTCCTTTTTTTTAAATTTTGACTTATTTTTCCCCTCCCTCTCGTCCTCTTCTACGTCTCCCCTCCCTCTTTTGTCTTTTTTGTCTCGTCCCATGCACTATTAATCATCCGTGACGTTTAAGAGACTGAGCCTCGGTGCAGAGGAGCCGAGAGTGAGAGAAACTACGTTCCTTCTCATTTCTGATGGGAGGCAGCGGTTTGTTGGGCGGCGGGGCAGGGCGCTGATGGACTGTTGGACACTGCGTGAGCCCCCCTCCAACTACAACCCATTACACAGTTACTCCTCTTACTCCGAGCCCCTGACGGTGCAGCTTGGGTAATGAAGTGCCTCGGCCTTCTGCCGTTAGCTGAAAGTCACACAGCTGCCTCGGCTAACGCTGACTCGGCAGATCGGCCCACTATCGCCCCGCGTCATGAGACATTAGCATATAGATGAATTAACAGTGACGGTGAATCTCATTAACAACTCTGCCCCCCTTTCTTTGAATTCAAGCTTCAGACCATCAGACTATTAGGCTTATTATTCAAGTCCAGCCAACTTCCTGCTCTTACATAACCTGTTTATAAAACGCCCTGGCTGGAATAATGGTTAGAATGAGGACATATTAGAATAATAATGCCTCATGAGTTTTTTAATAGCTTTATCTCCAACCCTTGTGTACCTAACCCCCTCCTCATTATATCACCGCCACTCAGTGCCATTAATTAAGTGCAGCGTGGCTCTTCTCTCATGTTTCAGTCAAATCCAATTAACGGCAGACTCTTATTTAGACTCCAGGAGCCCCGCGTCATCATTTCTATACCAACGCACAAAGCCGGTTTGGTACTAACACCGAAGCCCACCATCTTTTGACGGTGTGAAATGTAGTATGAAATATTTGAGGATCACCTTCCTCCCCGCCCACAGAGCGTAATTAACGGCAGATTTCTGTGCCGGAGCGTAACCGGCAGATAAACGAGCGTCTCTTGGGTATATCCGTCTTCCTCCTATAGTGTTTATTTTAAAGTCTTCTGCTGCTTATGTGCTTATTTTTGGGGAGGAAATTCATAATTGACATTCTTCTTTTATGCCTTTTTTTCCATGGAAAGTTGTTTTTTTTTGTTTTTTCTTCGACTCTCTTTCCTAAAATTAGATTTTTTTTTGTTTTTTCTTCGACTCTCTTTCCTAAAATTAGAGCAAATACAAGAGCCGAGGAGTTAGGAGGCTTTTGATGAAGAAAAGGGGGCAGCAGAGAGTTTTGGTGGTGCAGCTGTGTGTTTTTCTCAGGGAGACTTCTGCTGATGTTGCCCGTGTTGCTGCTGTTTGTTTTGTTTTGTCACCGTATGCAAACTAAGACACCGGCGTGTAGACACATCTCATTAATTCAATAACTTACTCAAAGAAACTTTTCATGCACAGCAAAGCGGGTTTCCTCTTTGTAATGAACTCCAATCATATTGTTCAGCACCGTCGTCTTTGATGTTCACTTATCCTTTAATTGAATCCGTGTAGGATGGAGCGGCAGGTTAAGTGTAAGTCTCTGGTGGTTATTTATCTCCCGTAGTAATGCTATCGTTTAATATCAGCCTGATTTGGGGCCGTGAGATCACATCACATGTTCTCGACTTGACCTGAAAACATCAGGAGCTCAGATCCGTGCGGCGGCAGGCCATCGATCGGGTTGCAAAACAGCGGATCAATGCGGCTTCACTCATCCTCGTCTCCAGCAGCCAGAGCAGTAACATAAGTCACCTGGAAAACGGCCCCGCGGATCCCATCATTAGCTGAGCGCTGCAGCTTCCAACATTTGCTTCGGTGGCATCTGTTATTTCCTGGCACGTGCTCGGACGCTGCGAGGAGGCTTCAGGTGGCGTCGCTGCTTGTGCTCCAGTCGCTGGAATGATTAGTCGGTTAGTTGATCAACAGGAATTTAATTAAATTTCTTTTTCGTCGATTAAAACATTGTAACGGGTATTTTTCTTTACTTTTTTATATACTACTAGATACTGAAGCAAACATTTCAAGTTCTGCAGATCTTTCTATGATTTCTAAGCGGATTTATGGGAGTTCAGTCGCGGAGGTGGATCTGACGTAGTCGTAAAAAGCGTCAGCGTCGTGTCTGTTTGTTCAGATTTGACTGGATTTGTCTGGGAGAAAGCGTTTTTGTGCAAATTGCAGGCGAAACTACAACAACTAACTTCCTTTCTTCACTTCCTATCTCTTCCTCCACACCACCCTGTATAACTCTCCAGACTCTAGACTCAATAAAATTGGCGTCATTGTAAAAATACAGATTAACTACGAACATAAATGTCTGTTAGGTGCATCCCTAGATGGATAAATATGTATCTCTGTGTGAGGCTACACATGTGTGTGTATTACAGTGTGTTTAATTGGCATGTTTATACTTGGGTGCATGCATTTCACTGTGGTTTCATCACACACACACACACATATATATATATATATACTGCACATGCACATATCTGCACAACACTTTGACTAAAAGCTAGTGCATGTATTTGAGCAGCTGTCTGGAAGAGCGGCTCCGTGCTGACAGCTGACTTGTTTTTTTTCTCCCCAGCCTCACCTAGAGGTTGTGTTGCTGAAGCGGGTGAATGATTTGTTTCGGTGCGCCTGTGTGTGTGTGTGTGTGTGTGTGTGTGTGTGTGTGTGTGTGTGTGTGTCTGTGTGTGTGTTTATGCCACAGGTCAGCATCTTTACGCAGCCACGGTCGACAGGAAACACTCGCGCTCATGCCTGCAGGACTAACAATGCGGTGTCAGAATGTTTTGCTGCGCGCCTGCGAGAAAGGATGATTGCAGCTGAACGATAAACCGGACGTGTTCTTTCTTTCACTCGCGTGCCGTGAGAACGATCGGCGGAGCGTTGAAATCCATTCCCTCTGAAAACTCGTGATATCGCGTCGTCTGTTTGAGTTTTACACGACTCTGTCCAACTTTCCGGCGACTCGCTGTTGTCACCATTGATTTAAAGCCATCTCCTCAAATCCAGCTTTAATTTGAAATAATAACACCTGTGTCAGAGCGCATGATTAATGCCATACTTACCACATTTGATTAATGTCTTGTTGTGCAGAAGCCGCAACTAAGTAATGCTGCTTAAACTTCTTTTTCTCCGTCTCCGCTCCGCTAAGCTACGTTTTTCTTTCCCATTATGAAAGCTCCACCGGACGATAAATCAGTCTATACCCCCCCCACCACCACCACCAAGAGTGAGCTACGCCCCCCTCCTGATGTAAGATTGGATGGCTGGTGCATCATCAGCTGAGACACACACACACACACATAGAGGCATAAAAAGCCTGTTTGTGATGTTGCAAAGATAGAACGGTCAGGCATGGACAGTGACCCTCGACCATCTCTGACTGAGTTGAGCTGGAGATGACCCGGACACAAGGCAGCAGCTACCATCCTCCTCCTCCTCCTCGGCCTTTTTTTGTTTTGCTGTGACTCTGTTTGCCAGTAGATAACATTAAAAGTTATTGATTGGGTTGTGTTAAGGGAAAATGCCCCCCAGGAGTTTAGCAGGAGAACTCCCCATAGGGAGTTAATGCCTTTCTGAGGGACCTCATCCATGTACTGTCAAAATCTGGTGATATGTGGCAGCCAGGCTGCAGAGAGAGAGAGAGAGAGAGGGAGGGGAGGGAAAAGAGAATAGGTTGTATGTGCCAATCTATCTTGTATAGAACAGGGAGATGCTGTAATACTTCCAACCAGGCAGGCAGACAAAAGAAAGCGAGAAGGGGGAGGGAGAGACTGCGATGTGAGCTATTGTACGGGACACAAACATAATAGGTTTGTCAAAGTCTGACTGATTAAACTCAACGCACCTGAAGATGATGCAGCTCTCATGCAGCAGCCGTTTAACCTCTTGTGTGTTATTCAGTCGATTGTTCCTGTTTGCATCTCGCATTGATCCGCCCCCCCCCGAAGGCCCAGAACCCGGAGTTTGAGAAGTATCGAAGACGGCGTAAACGCTCCGACTGTTCAATTGTAAAAAAAAAAAAACTCCTGACAAACATTTCTTTGCACGCGAGGTTTCATACGATCAATATTCACACGCCGTCACTTGTGAGCGGCGTCGCGTCGGTTGTTTTTCTTAATACTTCAGTAATCGCTGGTGGGATTTTGATAAAACTGCTGCAACGATGCAGCTGAATTGCATCAACCCTGTTGCCACATTTCACCACCGTACTTTCTAAAAATGAAACCAGAACAACACTGATTGTCCCAAATAGTGGCGAGACGGCTGCAGGTCACATTAAAACGACAGGTTTCATCCAGATGTGGACGCTGGACTGTGGACATGATATTTGACAGTATTTCTACATGTTCACCTCTTGTTTTCCTGTCAGGATAATAAATGTAGCCGACTTGTTTCAGCAGAGGAAAGACCGAAACCTTCAGCCTCTCTTTGTTTTTTAACCTTTAAAAAGTGCTAAACACTCCGGACTCTTGTTTCTGCAGCGCTGTCAGAGGTGTGTAACTTTGCGGTGGCGAGGGTCAGAGCGTGCTCGTTTCGAATGCGGCCGGTGTCACATGACGACAGCTCGCCAATTAATTTACAATGAGGTGGAGGTGGGGATGAGAAGGCAACAAGGGGAGCAACGACACGGGTGTGAGAGAGAAAGGATGGCGATGGTGATGGTGAGGGTGCAAGAATACTTTTGGAGGGTTGAGTCCCAGGTGTTTGTGACTCTGTGTGTGCCTGATGGGGCAGGGTGTAAATAACACCAGCGCCAGAGGAGGACTGGGTGTTAAATTAAGCCTCAGTCCAAGAATGTGCCACCTCCAAAGATAAGACAATTAGAACACGCTCACGCAGCCGGACCCTGATGGCACCCCCATTAAGGATTTGTGACTGGAAAGAGAGAGAGAGAGAGAGCTGGGCCGTCAGCGCTCCTCCTGAATACTAAAAAAGATGATCGATAGGACTTACTGCATTTGTCAATCTCCAATCCACCAAACCGGGAAGTCTTTCAAGACTTTTTCCTCTTTTCTTCCTCGTTGGACGGCGATATAGCAAAACACAGCACGCCCCCCCGAGAGAGAAACCTGGGAAATTGTTGCAAATACACGATATGCACATCGGCCTGCCGGGTCACCGAGATGCTCCATTAAACATATAGTTAGCAGTATAATAAGAGCCAGCGGAGGGTAGAGAGGCAATCAGCCTTAAAATGTCTCAGGCAAGTAGGTCTATAGGACATCCACGGTCCACATTAATTCTCAGAAACTGAACACTCGACAGAAGACTCGAGCTGTTTTGGCTCGTGTGGCTCTCACACATTGTAATTGTAACTATAAATCCCTCCAGGGCTTTATCTGAGCCGTACAGCCAGCGCTATGCGGCCGCAGCCCCGATCAGAACGTCGATAGTCGTCGCAGTTATGGAGGCGTGGTGACGACGGACAGGTGCCGTCCTGAAACTGTGCATGAAGGTACAAATACAACCAGTGGAAGAATCCTTCCTCCTTAGACAAAAACAGCTTTATGTGACATTTGCAGCCTCTTTGCATCGAACATAAAACCTCCATCAGTAGATAACAGCAGCTGCGTTTGAACCGAGGCGCTTCCCTCCCAGTGAAAGGGCGAGCTCTGTTTTGACACCATGATAATGCCATATTTCATTTTAAGTCCACTAGAATTATATTATCCGTCTTGACAAAATTGCCCTCTGACATTATCTGGAACTGCTGCCCAAGTGTCTGATATCTATTATGAAGTAGGGAAACCCTCAGGGTGACATAAGATACTGTCTCCTCGGTTGCACGGCGCGTCGTTAGTTCTCATCTACGTACCACGTTGTCCTCTCTGTGGGGAAAAAAGGAGAGACAACATGTGGATGGTGAAGATTTTATGTTGACTTTTGTGGTATGTGGTGATGAAGTGTCCACAGTATCGGCTCGATGTCGTCTTCTACTATTTCTTCTCCTGCTAAAGTTGTGAAATGCGATCTGAAAACCTGCTTATCCATTTTATATTGCATCTCCACGTCGCTGATGATGCAGTGCTGAGATGTTTTTATATTTCTAACTTCATAGTCTGCAGATAGCGGAAGGACACATTTAAAAAAGTGATTTTTGTCTCATTTTATATGGACATGATTGGTGTATGTTTGCTGTCTTGCTGTACGTCTCTCTCCAAATGTGTATCTTCAGTGATAGATCAGTCATGTAACTGAAGAGGCAGTATGGATACGCTTGCATGGGTCAGGTTGAGAGAGAGAGAGAGAGAGTGTCTGCATGTTCATTACTTAACACTGAGGCCTCGTGTGCCTTCTACATAAATGGATTATTTGATCGTATGTGTATGCATCATTCAAACCGATGCAGCCTCCCTCCCTCCTGTGCGTAGAGGCGAGGCGGACCGGCGTGCATGTCGAAGCATGTACATGTGTGTGTTTTTGTGTTTGTGTGTGTACGTTTAGCGTGGTTTCTGTCGTGATTACGAGCGAGAAAAAAATCAATCATCGAGAGTGACGAAGAATCGGAAGTCAAAACACATGCGCTAATGCACACGAGGCAAAAGTCCTGGAAGACTGCAGTGAGCCTTGAAAATAAAATAAAAGCAGGCGTGAGGAAAGTAGAGACACACTGTTCTGTTTTCATTTCAACACAGAACAAGCTCTTACTTTGCACTTATCTCGCTCCTCCTGCTTCACTCCCTGCATCATCTTTCTCATCTAATGCTCTCTCTCTCTCTCTCTCCTTCATGTCATGCTCTCTCCCTGCATTTATCTCTCTCTCACACACACACACACACACACACACAGTTTTTTAATTAAAATCTCTCTGTATCAAGAGATTCTGTGTTATGCTGGTGATTTAAATGGAGGGGCTGACATAAACTTAACATTACTGTCAGGCCAAAGCAAATTCCATCAGCCATGCTTAAATTTGCAGCGCTGGCCATTTTCCAAAAGGCTTTTTACTCCGGAGCCAATATCTATACCACCACCACCACCACCAGCAGCAGATATCTATATATCTATCTATGCTATCTTTTTATTTATTTTTTATTTTTAGTGTCTCAGGTCAGAGGTATCATGAAGCGTAGCCGCTTACATACATAGAGACCGGAGCCAGACCGATACTGACGTAAGAGAGAGCAGCAGGAGTCCTTAAGTGGCTCCAACATGGTGAGGGGCCTCAATAAACCTGGAATTAAAAGTACGTTTACTTTACAAGCAAACTAAAGTTACTCTTTGCTCAATAAATACTTTGATAGACAGTTCAGTTCACTCCAGCTGCTGGGTGGGAAAAAACTGTTTGTGTCCAAACACGCTGATGCCGACTTTCCACCGCCGTCTTACGATCGGAGTATAATGGAGACATAAACGACCGTGACAGAAATAATTCAAATTTCAGGTTATCAGAGATGCGTTATAATCACTTTATTACTGATTATCAATGGATGTATTAAGGGGAGGCAGGCCGGCATATGTTGAGACTTAAAAAGTATATCTGCAAATATTTCTTATTTATTAACATTAACGTGATTTTTGATGAATATCCCTTAAAGGTCCAGTGTTCTGGATTTATCTGCAACTCGCTGCTCCTCACATCACCCTCGCCTTCTTAGTGTAAAGGGGAAACAAACATTAGAAAAGCCCTGTGTAGAGTCAGTATTAAGTTTTATAGTATTTAGCCTCCAGATTCTTATTTTCAGGCGATTGTACATGCATAAAAACATAGTTAGAATTATTATATTTCATGTCTGAAGTCCATAATCTTACACACTGGACCTTTTAAATTTGTTTTTTTAAAGAATCGTGACCAACATAGCTGAACGTTTTCTAGTTTTCTAAAATAAACAAACTTCGTAAATGCTCCTTTAAATGACCTCAAACATCTTTTCTACTTTTCTTACTTACACACCAAGGTTGAAATCGACCCGCAGTATTGGCCGTGGCGATATATATCTATATCTATATCGGCTGGGCTGGAACGGAGACAGACCTGCACATATGCCTGCCACAAGCACACGCTCCAACACACTCGCGCTGAGTTATGTGCCCACGTTTGAAACCACCTTGCTGTGAGAAACGAGACACTTCCCCTCCTCATGAACGCTCGCGCCTCCTCCACGGTGGACTCACTCTCTCTCTGGTGGATGGGAGCCTGCGGTCGGGTCTTCATAAATCAAGATGTTACCACCGGCGCTATAAGGCTACTTTTTAATTAAAACTGTGAATCAGCCGGCTCTGATTATGAATTGTACTCCGCTGCCACTGAATAAAATATCCAGGGCTCACTTCTTCTTCTCCCCCCTCTGACTCTTCCTCTCTCTCTCTCCGTCTCTTCGCCGCTTCAATTTTCCAACCCGAAATTGAGAACGTCCACAGCAGCAGGCCTCGGCCGCGCGTCCCCGCTCCCGAAGGTTGACATCATTGTGAAATAGTTGAGGAGCTTAGCGGGTTGCATAAATTTAATAACTCAATATGGAGGGTCTGGCGCCACTGGGGTCAACACCATTATATCACACAAAACAGCCAGGAGGACAGAAACGCGCCACTAAAGCGACGAGGCCAGTGGGCACTGTTTACCACACAGACACTACCACTCCTTTAATTATGTCCCAACGAGTGAAATATGCTGCTGTTGGCTCGGATGATCCTGTCAGAGCAGTCACGATGATGAAAGCTTTTGTCCACTGCTCACATTAGATGAACGCGTCTGAGATAAACAGCAGACACGGCTCCTGTTTTTCAGACGGGGAGCAGCCTCTTGTTTTTTTGCAGCGTATACCGCCTCAAATGAAATAAATAAAAACTCCAAAATGTCTGAATACATTCATATGCAAAGCAGCGAGTCTTAAAAGCTCCTCTTAGGAGTTACCACCAGGTCGAAGCTTAACATCATGTCTCCTTCAAGGAGCCCTATCGCTAATTTATGACCTTTTGCATGTCGTGCAAACACAACTGACACAGTCCCGGGGAGAGACGCGGGCTAAGCCGGGCCTCGACGGAGCAGAAATTAGCCAAGTGGAGCCGGAACGGAGCGTGGAGCCGCCCCCTGACCCCCCCCCACCAACCACTTCCCTTTACATTATATCAGCAGGGCGAGAGCACGGAGGAAGTGCTAACTGGAATTCAATCTTACAGCTTTGCACAAACAAACTCATGAATGATAATGGGTTGCTAATTGAAGGTGCTGGAGCTCCCTCCGCCCGACTGTGTGTGGCACCGCAAATGGAGTCCTCCGGGGTAGTCATGGCGACAGGCGCTGGGGGGAAAGCTCTGAAGGTCTCCTGACCTGAGCCGGAGTCAGATCATCTCTTTACACACACTCCCCACGGTCGGCACCACCATTTGGATTTAGATTTGCATGCATGAATATTTATAAGTGAAGTGTTTGAAAAGTTAGTTCGAGTGCGCGGCCTGCGTCTCGGATGCTGATGTTATCTGCCGTCCATGTGATTTCAAGTGATTACAATGAATCTTCCAGGCACACTTGATGATCCGTCTCGATGTGTACTGAACTATATTTCACCGCTGACTGGCGTCCTAAACTGACGTGGCGCGGCAGCAGGCTGGCACAGCGGGGAACTATGATGCGTGCCCTTAAAGCAGTCCCCCTACCGGGTCGTCTGACCCGTAGAGGTGTCCTTTGGCAGAGACTTGGAATCTCTGCCAGCTTGCAAGGTTGTCACTGTGAAGCTGACCACTTGCGTTGACCTTGTAACATAAAATAATTCCTGTGCAGCTTAAAAAAAGCTGGTTTCATTCAAGGGTTGGAATATTCTCATCTCAAAGAGCAACATACTATCACCAAGCAAACACTTGCATGTGTTGTGTGTCTGCAGTAGACACTCTGTCACACTGTTCTCGGATTAGAAAAGCTGTCTTAGGCTTTGCACAGACCGGTTTTTTTACTCAGGTGCCACCCACTGTGCTTAGGTGTTCACCTGTGGCAGTGTGTTTGTTCCTGTCTGCTTCTATTCCTGCTGCACGTCTGCCGGTGAGCTGGCCAGTCTGACTGAACTGTCTCTTTGCGTATCAGCAGTGGCTGCTGCCTGTCGAACTGGCAAACCTGCCCGTCTGCTGTTTCTCCTCCGGGGGTGCTCGTCTCTCTCTCTCAGGCTGAGCGTTGAGGTGGGGATTAAATCCGGGGGGACATCCATTGGAGAGACGCTTGTAGATGTCATTATCCCTTTGGAGAGTCTCATCATCTTCATCATCATCCCGCAGCAGCAGCAGCAGCAGCAGCAGCCGTGGAGAAGGCGCTCAGCAGCACGCCAGCCAGAGGAAGAGCGTGAGGGAGAGAGACAGCCGTGACAGCCTTACGTCTGCAGGAAAATTGTGATGATCATGCGAAAAAACAACGGCCATAAAAAAAAACGGCTGGGGTTGTTTTTTTTTTTAAATGTGTGAGCATTAACGGGCTCCTGTTTAGAAACCACATCACACCCTCAGATGGTGAACTCCATCCAAGCCAGCTTCTAAGCATAGCGGGTCCTGCGCAAGAATACCTGGAATTAATTGAAAGGTGTAAAATTAGCGACAGAATTGATAACCCAAAATGAAAGTCATCAGTCAATACTCCGCCTGAGGGGTGGAGGGAGGAGATGGCTTCTCCACAGTGTTGTTTGCAGAGGTGGTGTGAATCAGAAGATTATTGTTATTACATGCGGACTCGTGAAATTACAGTAAATCGTATAGGCGTTTACAGCCGAGCAAATAATTAAGCCGTGGCCAATTATTAGAAGATCTACTGGAAGTAGACGGAGTGTAAATATGAATCTTTTGTGTAGAGTGTGTTCAGCTTCCTGTCCTCTTCCCTTTGCAGGGTTAGTGATGTGCGTATTGTGCTGGCAGACACGGCAGACACACCACAGCAGCGGATTAGGCCGTGTTCTCGCTTAAGCATATTTCAGGGCTCGGGTTTTGATGTATCCAAGCGTACCCATGAAATGTTGATTTCCACTCGAAGAGGCAGATTCTGCCGCTCTGTGTGTCAGTATCTCCTCTTTAAGAAACCCCATCCTGCATCCGGCATCCACTCCAGATTATTTCTCCCTCTCCACAATGGAGCGGGGTTGCAGATACCTGCGTCGTTTCTCGCTCGTGCACACACATAAACAGAAAACAAACAAACACTTGCACACCTACTAATCCAAAAAAGGCAGAATCCCGGTGCCAAAAATAACTGCTTGGAATGAGATGGATAGAGGAGGACAGATTATTGTGGCTCTAATCTGTGAAAAGCTGCCAATGAAACACATTTAAACTGATTACAGCGCCGTTATTGGCACGAGGGGTCACTCAATGCACCACGCGATGTACCATACCTACCCCTAGATTCACCTTTCAGCAGACAATGCCGTCCGCTGCGTGACTCCACTGCGTATGAACGCTCCTGTAAAGGTCTTTCGCAATGACACGCGAGGCAGATGAGCAGAGAGAGGAGGGAGAAGGCGAGCGGATAAAAACGAGGCAGGAGGAGGAAGTAAGAACAGGAAAGTCGGGATGGAAGAGGAGAAGAACGAGAGTGGCGAGAGGGATTTTGAGAGCGGAAGCCACAAATCTTGTGGAAGATTAAGCGTCTCCTCCGCGAGGTGGAGTAGGTGTAAATAGAAATGTGTCCCTGGGAGAGATCCTAGAGACCAAGTGCTTATCTCCCAGAGTGTTGTCAAAACACATTTGTCAATCTCAGGCGTTTAAGTGTCTTTGTGTGTCTGTAGGAGACTCCATATGCAGAAACAAACAGCTGGGAAATGGTCAGCAACAGCCATGCGTGTCTTAGAAAGACAAACACACACACACACACACACCACCTGAGACAAAACTGTTTGTCACTCCAGCATGACCCCCCCGGCTTCATGGGAGTGTGTGGAAGTCGATCATGCATTATCCCTTATGTTTGACTTCCTCAGCTGCAGGACCAGCACATCATCAAACAGCTGCGGGCAGTTTTACCCGTCCGAACAGCTGCCACATCTCAGGAAACGATGAGAAAACGCTTCACACTGTGTCCGCGTCTGCCCGGCGAATTAGCCAAGTGCTCTGGCGATGGCTTACTCCCCCCGCTTACACTGTAATGTGTCCTATGGGAGCATCCTTGTTTTGGATGGGATGCAGGCTCGCTGGGCAGCTCGGCGGCATGGACATGGCCAGGAACAGCTGCTGGGAGCTTGGGCAGCAGGACTAGATTTTTAGTTATTCAACTGGGGGACAATATTTAATATCAGACGTGATGCTTTGTAAGCCAGGACAAACACAACCAGCGACTGTCAGCTCAAAAAGCCTCACATAATCCAGAATAATCGCACCAATGAGCACTTCCTTCAGCTCCAGCTACAGTACTGGACAGTTGCCTTGCAGAAGATGATTCAGCACGACGACTAAGACCTTTGAGAAAGCTGAAATGAACGTCTGATACATGTACAGTAACGAATAAGTGCAGGAGATAGTAGAGTGTAGATTGAAGTTTTCTAAAACCCGATCCATAAACAGAATAATCGGCTCTGGCGTCAACTTGTTTAATTCTTTTACGTGATTTCCACCCGGACTCTTTTGGCTGGAAGCCAGCTCTGAATTTTTACGATCCTCACAATTTTATTAATTCATTAAGTACGGCCACTTCATTTGGGGGAAGCCACATGATTTGTCTCAGGGCTTACCTTAAATTGCATCCGAGATAACGAGAGCTACAGACTGTTAAGGCTTTGGGCTCGGCGCCAGCGAGCATGGATCAAATTCGGCTCGTCGTATCGAGTCCATTCCTAACCAATTTTGTGTAAATTTTAGAAATCACGGAGCATTTAATAATGGTTTTATAAATGCACCCGCTGCCTGCCCTTGCCTTCTGTTCTCTTGGCATGGAACTACAGGCTCTTTGGTTTCCCACCAACACTACAGCAGATAAATGAAAAGAGTACCTTTATTAATCTTTGTCTGCTGCTTTAAAAAACGCAGCCGCCCGCTGCATTTAGGGATTTTAATCAATTGCATTATTAAATAAATACAGGTACGCTCAGTGCAAATTGAAGTTGACCACACAGTTGCAAAAACAATATTGTAATAGCAGGTGTAATCCCCAATGCTACCCTTGAGCTTAAAGTCGATTTAGTTAATTGACTTGACTTGCATGTTTTCAGCTGGGTTTTGCTGCTGTGCGTTGCTCAGCTTCCGTATCCAAACTGGAGGCGTGTCAACCGTCGTCTACTGGAGGATGAGGACCTCAGATAACCTGAACTATCCCCAAAAAGCTGATCACTTTAAGCAAATACTTGCAGTTTTTTATAGGAACAAAACATCACCGCACATGTGTGTATGATTTTAAAAAAGAGTAAACAAATCGGAACTGATTTAAAGTCAATAGTTTGTTCCAGATGAGGCCTGCGGCGCGTTTTGTTCTTCTGCCTGACTGGAAAATAAAATATAGAGCCGTGGATAATATCGATGAGTGTCGCAGCAGCCAGAGTTTCACTTTTAATATCACACACGTCTTGTCCAGGCAAAAAAAAAAGTGGCTTAACACAACATGGAGCAACTCTATCAGCGGGGTCGTCGGTGTCAACTCACCCAGGACTCTTCCATATTCATCATGGATGCAGAGACCCGGGCGAGCTGCGAGACACACACACACACACACACACACACACACACACACACACACACACACACAAATCACACACAGGCACTCAACTTATAAATAAAGCAGGGAATGAGCGCAGAGGCGTAATCATAGACCTTATGCACAGGAAGTGACTTTACCCCCTGCTGCTCCCCTCCTGCCATAATTATTCCATATATAACAAACATCTGTACGTCTAATTATCCATAAACTTAAAGTTCATTTTCCGATCATCTGAAATGACACTAAACGTCTGAACCTCTAAAAATCTACAGTACGTCTCAGGGATGTTTCTGCCTCACCGTGCTTTTAGTCGCTTACAGCTTTTTGCTTTTGCGACAACAGCCAATTTTCAAAGCTATAAAAAGAGAAATAACCCTTCAAACTATCTGTGTGTGTGTGTGTGTGTGTGTGTGTGTGTGTGTGTGTGTGATCAGCCGCCCCCACGTCTCGCCGCTGTGTGGTCAAAGAGGTTGTCCAGGTAACGTTTTCTTTCATCACCTGTCGGCACTTGTTCTGGGTCAGGGCAAGGCGCCACCTGAGGGTTTAGCCTTGAAAGCACAAAGGACGGCACAATGTGGCGCCAAACAACTCGACGTCAGATTACAGGCGTCAAAAATAAAGTCGCTAATATCGAGCCTTTGGAGTCCTTTCTCCCCCGCAGGACGTTAAAAGCCACGCTTGAAGTTCCTCATCTGTTCATTCCCTGTAATGAAATCACGAAACACAAACGAATTAGACCCGTAAGTAGCCTCGAGTGTGCGTGCGTGGGTTTATTTAGACGCCATCTTTCAAACTCCTGATACGTGAAGCTCTAATCGTGACATTCTCATTTCAATTAAAAGGAGGGACGAAGCAGCTGCAGCACGCCTGGCATGGCGGGTTAAGATAATGTTCTCGGGATGTTTCGCAGTTGTCCGAAGAGATACAGCGAGACTTGTCTTTTTCCATACCGTCCTCCGCCGCCCTGCTAAATATCAAACCAGGCAGTAAAATGTGAAAAATTGCCGGTCGCCTTTGTCCTCCAGTTCTCATGCAAATAACACCATCGACAAACCTGACACTTAGCACGTAATGAGGAGAGGGCGATGAGAGAGCGCGAGCGCAAGAGAGAAGATAAGTGGGAGAATTGAGAGGAAGCATTGTTCGAAGAGACAAAACGATAGAACAGAGAGAGAGAGAGAGAGAGAAGGAGATAGAGTTCAAATGAAAGAAGAGAGAAAGAGAGGGAATCGGGGAGGAAGAGAGAGCGATGGGGGCCCTTCAGCGTCCCCTCTTTCTGGAAATAGACACCATTATGCCGGGCGGATTGGTCGTGGAGCCTCAGTGAAGCCTGGCTGGTCTGTTTCAGTGAGGGGGCTGGTGAGTGGCTGCTTCAGAACATCATGTACAGACACAGGTCCAAACACATCATCACACACACACACACACACACACACA
Source organism: Larimichthys crocea (assembly GCF_000972845.2). Taxonomy (NCBI): domain Eukaryota; kingdom Metazoa; phylum Chordata; class Actinopteri; family Sciaenidae; genus Larimichthys; species Larimichthys crocea. The sequence goes on along the minus strand of NC_040022.1, from coordinate 27,139,410 downwards.
CACACACACACCTTCCACCTCCACAGCAGGCTGCACAGACAGCCCCGCATGAATATTTATCAGAGCGGTTTACAATGAGTTCGCACATTAGACCAGCGTTCCTTTTCATTTTCTCACGTTTGGTGCAGGTTTGGCAAAGAGGTCACGCCCCCTCCTCCTCCTCCTCCTCCTCCTCGGGGGTGCTCGCCTTTCTTGAAACGCTGAAAAATGTTTTCAATATCGTCATGTGCCGTCCAGCCGTCGAATCAAAAACACATCTCATCCCGCTTGAGATCAGCGCCAAGGTTCCTTTTTTTTTTTTTTTTTTTTTTTTTTGGCTTTCAGTCGAACAAAGAGAGAAAAAGAAAAAAACAACATAAATGTCAGTTCTAAAAATGCATCAGGGGAGAGCGAGCCACTGCTCGCGCTGTTCACAACCTTTCAAACCAAATTCATCAACTACACACACACACACACACACATTTCCACAGCGTGCTCAGCAGTAATGCTCCCCGTCCTGTGTGGATTTATGGACGGCGAGAGCGAGAGCGTGTTGTGATTGGAGCCGAGCGCCGCTCAGTCGTCATATATTAAACACAAAACTTGAACAATATGTTTGTTCACCTGTAAGTCCGGGCATGCTCTTTTGATTGACTGCAAAGCCTCGTTGTGTAATGTGTGTGTGTGTGTGTGTGTTTGACCTCCAATAGTCGGCCTGTATTTGACACATGCAGAGATCCGCCGTGGACTCCTGCTAGTTATAATTGCGTGATTTATAGCTGACAATAAGACGGAGGAAGAAAAAAAAAAAAAGGAGGAGAAGGGAGCCAATTACAGAGCTGTAATGTCTGCGTCATGCCTCATATCCCTCTGCTCTGTCAACTTTCCACCACGGCAATATGAGCCATGTTAGCCTTGATGTTCATTAATGACTGTTACATCGTTTATCGTCCATTTGGGCCCACTTAGTACCTGGTTTTGTTTGGTCGGGGTGGGTAACTACCTGAAACACTGTGTTCTTACCTAATTGGCCGACGCGTTGTTGCATCTGTACAGTAATGCAGGCTGAAGCAGTCATAACCAGGCAACAGGGACCGCAGTACAGAAGCTTAATCTCGCTGTATTAGCCACACTATCCTTTAAAGAGTGTTTCACTGGGTCAGTCTTGACGGATTGCTACACGATGAGGATTGTATATAGTCTGAAAATTAGCCAGTCACCAACACTCAGTCATCAGAATTGTTTTTTTTTTCACTTGTGCTCGTAGGAATGTATGAATGTCTCGCAGTCAGCTGCAGGCTGGAGCTGTCCAGAGCAGATCTTGGCCGGCGCTGAACGCACATTGGAAACAGAACGTTTGGCATGAAACGCGCTGGCAACGAAACATGAAAAGAGTACAACACTCAGTTCAATATACCGATTACGCTTCCAAGTAAATGATTCATCTTAAGGAGGTGCAAAAAGGTCAGGATATAGAAAAAAAAACAAAAAGAAAAGAGCCTGTGGTGTTAATATAGTTTTGGTTATTCCACACTGAGATATCCGAGTTTGTGTTTTTATCCGAGCTCTTCTCGCTCACTTGCAGAAAGGTGATGCTGTGCACTACACACAAATCTGATGATGGATCAAACCACGCCTCGCACAGACCCGATGAAGCCGACGAACGCTGATTATCTGAATGATTATCTGAACGTTAAACGAATGTTAAACACCTTGCTTTTTCGCTTAAATTGTTTGTTATTTAGTTAGAAATGAAAGAGAAAAACCTCCTGGTCTTATTTTAAGAAAGAAAACCTGAAAATATATCTACATGTCATCAGTTTTGCCGTTTTTAGTTAAAAAAAGATACATAAATGATCAAAATAGTTGATCTTCTATTGATTAAATATCGAATAATTTCAACTCTAATCGATCAGTAAACATCATTTTAATCTTTAGTCTCATATGTTGTAAAATAAATCAGATAACTGGAGTTTGTGAGGCTCCGCACACTCCTTTTTAAATAAAAATAAACCTGCTAATGAAGCACTTTATTCCCCCTCATTAATTAAATGTACACACACACACACTATCAAATATCTGCAAACACACACTTTCCTCATGTTAAATATATGTGCTTGTGCATTTTTGGAAAGAAAAGTGTGTGTGTGTGTGTGTGTGTGTGTGTGTGTGCGCACAGGGAGGGTTTGGACCTCAGGGGTCTCGGGCTGGTAGAGACTATCTGCGGTCCACCCGTGTGTAACTGATACGGATGCTGTGCGCGCTGGTGTGGCTAATAGAGCAAATGGTGGGTGAGACGCGAGGGGCTGGCGGGCGGGTGGAGGTGTGTGTAGGGGGGTTGGTGGGTGGGTTCATTCAGTGTCACAGCCTCGCTCGTGTAATCTACGGCTTAATACGCCGCCTTTTGTGTTTCTTCATGAGACAGCTTTGATCACTGTGGGATTTTTAATGGCCCTCATCGTTTAATGATCATTGGAGTTACACAGTGCGTTGGCTAATATATCTGTACCCTGGAGGGTGGGGGTGTGTGTGTGTGTGTGTGTGTGTGTGTGTGTGTGTGTGTGTGTGTGTGTGTGTGTGAGAGGAAAAGTGTGTGTTACGTGTCAGAGGTCTCTATGCTAATCTGTGCGTGACGGGAATCGGCGTGTAAAATAAACCCACATCACTGCATTTACATGATCAATGCTTATTGAGAACTGTGTGTGTTGTGTGTGTGTGTGTGGGTGTGTGTGAGAGTGTGTGTATCTTCTGTGTCCATCAACTGTGTCTGTGGTGTGTGCGCATGTAGGCCTATTTTAATTGTTGCCATGGAACAGAGTGCTGCCAGAGAAGTCCAGATTCAAAGAGGGCATCTCTCTCTCCTCTCTCTCTCTCTCTCTCTCTCTCTCTCTCTCTCTCTCTCTCTCTCTCTCTCTCTCTCTGACTGTCTCTCTCTCTCTCTCTCTCTCTCTCTCTCTCTCTCTCTCTCCCCCTCTCTCTCTCTCTCCGTCTCCTGTCGCTGTCTTTCATCTTTTTCTTTCGCATCTCACCACCAAGGTCCTCCTCGTTTTTTTTTAACTCTCTCTCTCTCCGTTTCCTCCCACTCCTCCCTCCCTCCCTCCAACCCCTTCCTCACTTTCCTCTGTCTCCTTATCATCCCTCCCTCATTCCTTTCCCTCCCACCTCTCCTTCCATCCTTCCCGGAGAGTGGTGTGCAATTGACTATTAACACAGGGACCTGTAATTAGAGCTGACGAACCTCCAGCAATTAGTTTTCCCTGAAGAAGTTGTTCTGTCATCTCCGCATACATCCTTTTATCCTTCTCTCAATCTCCTTCTCGCTGTTTTCTTCCTCTCCTGTCATTTCCTGTCTTATTAGCTGTCAGCCTCACAGCGTGGTTATTGTTTTAGTGTTTTCGTTGTGCTTTGTACCTTCCATCTGCCTCGCTATAAAGGCAGTCATGTACGAGATATGCGCACAATACACCGCTCAGAACAAGTTTATGAGCAACTACACCCACCGCTGTCCTGGGTATCTCTGCCCACCAAAACCGGAGTGAACATCTATTCCCACCGACCGCACACCTACACCGACTATATGCCGAGGAACTCGAAAGGACACGTGCCACGTCCCACGCACTCGGATGTAAACACACACACATCTTCTCCATGTCTCCAGCTTGGTTGCCATTGTCCCACCTTGCCTCCGTCATCTCCTCATCTTCGCTGGATCTTGCTCATTTTCTTTCCCTCTCTCTCTCTTTCCACCGGCCCACATGGCCCTTCCTCTCCCGTCTGCATCCCCATTAATGAAAAGCTCTATAAATAAGCACGGAGAAGAGAGAGAGAGTCACAGAGAGAAATGGTCAAGTAGAACGTGGGAGGGAGGTGGAAGGATGGAGGGATGGACAAGCAGCGAGCGAAACTGAGCGAGTGCTAAACTAGGCCATGAAGGGGTTGAGGGGAGGGAGGAGTGGGTATCATATCAAAGTCCTGCGAGTTGCTCCGAGCGCCTCCGCCGTCAATCACTTAATCAATTTCGGCGTCAGGCGGTTTGTCTGCGTCTCGGGTTGGTGTGTCACTCATCTCCGCTCCAGACAGTTTGTCAGTCGGTCGGAGTTTGGCGCGGAGCCGTCTTCTTTTCCTCCATCTGCCCTTTCGCTCGTTTGCATTCCCCGCACGGCTCGCCTCCTTCTCCCCTCCTGTCTCCTTCCCTGCTTCCTCCCTCCCTCCCTCCTCCTCCTCCTGCCCTGTCAAGAAGCCAGCATCTCATCTGGAGGGAGAGTTTATATCCTCCATAATACATACCATAATGCTTCTTCAGAACATTCCACATGAATTATTGATCGTGGTGAGATTATACGTAAACTGTACGCCGTCGCACCGTGTATCCGTGTGTGTGTTTATGCAGTATTTATGTGTGTCAAGTGTGACCTCTCCTCTCATCCCTCTTTGAGTCTTTAAAGCCTCGTTTTCCACGAGCTCTCTCCTCCTTCATCCCCCCCTCAATGCCCCATTTCTGCGGACTGATATTGATATGCACTGATTCATATGATGCATGTAGCCTCTCGGCAATTCACTTTATTCAATCAATGTTGCACGGTGCTACGTTAACCTCTATCTCCTTCTCTCCATCTCCCGCCTCTCTTTTTTTCCCTTTATTTCCTCTCCTTATTTTGCTTTGTCAAATCTTTACCTCGCCTTACCTCCTTCTTTTTCTTTTCTATCTCCTCCTTCCTCCTTCCTCTGTCTATCTCTCCAGGTATTACTCTCCCACTCCTCCAGCATGCCTGTCTGCGGCTGCCGCAGCCCCTGCCCGCCTCGCGGTCAAGCCGGGGCCTCCTCCTCCTCCGCCCCCTCGGTCGCCCAGGAGCAAGAGGGGCGAGTCCGACCCCTACATCCACCCCCGCCTCCGTCGCTCCACCGCCGCACCAGCGCTTCTCTCTGCCTCTCCCTCCTTCTCCTGCTGCTCTGCCTTCTCCACCTGCCCCCGGCCTGCCACTCACGGAGAGAGAAGGGCGGGGGAGGCGGTGGCGGCGGCCACTACATCCCCATCCCTCAGCCCCCTCCCCACCACATGGCCCTGCCCAACATCCTGCGCGGCCTCAGCATCGCCGTCGTCCTGGTGGGCAACTCCAGCGAGATGGCGCTGGCCGGGGGGCGGGAGAAGGAGGACTTCCTCCACTTGGCGCCCAACGTGGAGGTGCTGACCATGAATGAGACGGACCCTAAAAGCATCATCAAGAGCATCTGTGACCTAATGACGGAGCACTGGCTGCAGGGCGTCGTGTTCGGGGACGACACCGACCAGGAGGCCATCGCCCAAATCCTCGACTTCATCTCAGCTCAGACGCATATCCCCATCCTCGGAGTCCGCGGCGGCTCCTCCATGGTCATGGCTGCAAAGGTAGGACGCTCAGTGAACTCATCTTCAGATGTAAAAACTAAAAAAACATAACAAAATCATGGCAAACCAACTCCAATTCAACTCCTCTGCTTGGTAAAAGTGTAAGATATGACGCTGTTTGCCTCTTGCAAGGCCAGTCGGTGAACTCTCACCTCGATTGGCTGCATTTTGCTGTCAATCATGGATGTATTTACTGCAGTCACTCCTGTGAAATGCTTCAACAGAGCTCTGCCTCCTCCCAAAAACAATGTGCCCTACATAACTTAGCTCCTCCATTGTCCTCCTAATACCAAGTTTTCCCAAAACGGTGACGCCATTTCGACTCCTCTCCTCATCCACCTCCCGCCACACTGCATCGGTATTAACTCTGGGTGCAGACAGACAAGCAGGCAGGCAGGGTAAGCCGGTATGTCTGACTTGAAAGACACGCTGCCAACCAGAGCCGACGCCAGTGACAGGATCAGCTGGAGATTGCACCAGAACAGAGAGCTAGATCTCTGCCTATTTACTAGGCCTTGCCTAATGGGATAAAGCAATCTGCTGCTGCTTTATCTGTGTCCGCCTGGGATCTGGGCTTGGACCCCATTCCACAAAATCAGCTCATTCATTTGGTATTTTGTGCACAGATCCAGCTGTATTCAATGGTAACTAGTGAAGGAAGCTTAACATGGATTCCATGCAACGAAAAAAGCGCTGACAACATTCGGCTTGACGCCGTGCTGATGTTCTCCTGTTTGACTGCTGACCCCGTGGTGTCAACAGGTCTTTGTACCAGCGGAGACATGAGTGGAGGTGACGCGGCGAGGCCAGTGGCCACCACTGAAACTCTTCTCCCTGTTCATTCTCATTAGAGCAACCAAGGAGGAGAGATGGCAGGGAACCCGTCCACTCCCATTTAAAACTGGACTCTTCCAAGCGAGACCTGCTGCACTTGCACGCACATCTTCATCACGCCAGCGCCGACGCATGCACACACCTTCTCCACTGTCTTAAATATCCTGCCCCTGAACTGTGGCCACGTGTGTCTTTAACCGTTAACCCAGCTCAAAACATCTGAATCAGGGGTCCAAACTTTTTTCGGTGCGGGTCACATCAACTTGCCTTTCTGTGATGGGGGGTCAGTCTATAACCGGAAATGATATCAGTCCCACCAGGATTTCACAGGCCTTTTTTGAAATAGTTGCGGCCTATAATCCCTGATGTTGCATCAGGTTTTCAAAAAAATTGCGATTAACGTTGCGGTGCTTTTTACATTTTTGTTGCGATTTTGTTGCGGGAGGAAGTGAAAGTTGCGTTACGTTGCGAATCGACAGTTGCAGAGAGGGCGCAGCGAGCACTAAGTCCACGGCCCCGGGAAGCGGCGAGGTCCGGGCAGGAGGGCGCTGTAAAGCTTGCGGCCGGAGCCGTGAGGCACCTTCGCCCCCCGGGCCTTTCCAAGCCGACCCAGAGCCGGTCGCGGGGCACTGCCGTGGAGGAAATGCGCCCGGTGGAGGCCAGCCAGCACCGGGGAGAGGTCCCACGAGGGGATCCTCCCGCACTGTGCGGCCGTCCCTGACCCGCCGAGTTGAATCCCCCGGGCAGACTGTGTGGAAGTTGATCACGAGCAAAGTCACGTTGGAATATACCATTGTGTGAGGGGATGAAAATTAGCTAGTACTGTAAATAGTTTGTAAATAAGATTTTAATTAGAATGCCAAGCTTAATCATTAGGTGTGGATATTTTATAATAGGAAAATGCAATTCTGAAAAATAGGCCATGTTTAGAGGGATTGTTTGGGATCGTTAAGTGGGCCACTCCAATTGTTTAGGCGGGCCGGATGTGGCCCGTGGGCCGTAGTTTGGAGACCCCTGATCTAAATCTTCTAGAGCACCTCCTGTATGTGAGAGCATTTATGGTGTAGGGTTGTAGGAGGACAGGAGAAACAGTAAGGGGATAGTTAAGGAGGCCTCTGTGTGTGTGTGTGTGTGTGTGTGTGTGTGTGTGTGCAGGGACAGTATCATTCATTAAGCACACATGCCCTGAGTGCACCAGGCAGCGGGAAAGAGCAGTGTTTTGTGGCAGAGGTTTTTAAATGGATTTCCCCCGGCCACAAGCCAGAGTCTGCATCTCCTGAGAGCTTCCTCCTGGCTGCACCGGGGCCCAGGAGAGTGAGGACGGGGGCCGCGCTAAGGCTCAGTCTCCAAACGGATTTGTGTCTGCCTAATGGGCTGAGACAATGGAGTGGCGAAAATACGATAGAGAAAGGATCAGAGGGAGAGAGGGGGGAGACGGACAGAAAGAGAGAGAGAGAGAGAAGACATGAGGTAAAAGTGGAGAAATTGAGATAGTGAGGATGAGATTGGGTGGAAGAAATTCTACTTTGAGCGAAAGTGGATCGGGAGGGGAGAGGCCCGGCGTTTGTTTGAGGGGTTTTGGGGGCCAGATAAGGCGGGGTTCAGATGAGGCTGCGCGTAGAGGTGATGGACAGATGAGGGTGGAGGACAAGGGCAGAGTCAACAGCGGAGAAGGAGAGAGAGTTTGACACCGTTCAGACTGAAGAGAGAGAGAGAGAGATGCCTCTGAAAGGAAGTGTGCGATGCAGAGAGAGATAAAGAGAGATGAGGAGGGAAAGGAGGAGTAAGAAGAGGAAACTTTTCTTCCTCACGGACAGCAGAGATGGAGAAAAAGCGATAGAGAGTAATTGTGGAGAAGGTGGAATGAAAGTTTATAGAGCTTAAGAAAAAATTGGGTTGAGGGATGTTTTCTTTTTTTATTGTGAGCGAGTGTCTCAGGAAAATAGATTGACAAAGATCGGGAAATGGGGATTGCAATATGAGGTGTTTATCTTACGGCCTCGCTCCATCACACACACACACACACACACACACACACACACACACACAGATGTGTGCGCCGTCGAAACTGAAGGCCAAACGCTGCTATTACAGTTGGCAAGACAACCCCTCCTTTTCCATTACACATCCGAGGAGGGATGATAACATGGAGCGACACAGGGAGGCGGAGGATACAGCGTTTTGATTTTTGGTGTGGGCCGAATGGGGAAAGAATTTGGGGGAAACGGTACAAGATAATTCCATAAAACGTACGCCGTCTGGAGCGGACCGCTGTAGTGTGAAGAGTCGGGTCGAATCAGAATCAGGAGAACTCGTTTCTGCATCCGCAAGGAGCGTTTGTGGCGATCTCCATCACGTCCTGCATCATGACTCCACGAGCATTCTGACATTTGTAACAAGAACAAAACTGCATTTTTACCAACTTGGGGTTGGAGCAAAAACTGCAGCAGCTCCGCAATACATCTACCACACTGTGGTTGCGTCTGTACGTTGCAGTTCGCCACACAAGTGGGAAGTGGTCATGCTCGTGCACAGAAAGAGCGAACTTGTGTTTTTAAGTTTGAAAGTTAAATAGTTGAAGGGATGGAAAGAGGAAGCCAGGCGGCTCCAGCATTAACGAAGAGGAGGAGGAGGGGAACGGAGAGAGACGGATGGAGGCAAAGGGCACTCACATCTATATCAATGAGTAAGATCAGTGCGGGAGGGTTGCTCGGTAAGTAAGAGGATGAGTGCACTAAGAGGGCCGGAGACGGAGTGACGTACAGCGTGTGGTTTGCAGAGGGGAGTGCAGCAGGTGGTGTAGCGCCATCCATCCGAACGTAAACCGACGTCACGTGAAAAAAAAAAAAAAAAAAACGAAATCCGCCTCTTCGCTCGGGAAATCGCAGCCGAAACGAAGGAGGAGAGAAAGACGGATGGAGCGCAGCTGTACCCACATCTGTGGAAGACAAGACAAGATAAAGGAGGAGGAGGAGACGGAGAAGAGAGAGGGAACGCATCCAAGTGTGTGTGTGTGTGTGTGTGTGTGTTGTTACCTAGCCAACGTGGCTGTAGTTGCCAGTCTTTTGTCTGTAGTGCTTTCCAGCACCACCCTGCCTGGTGTCCCGCTCCAGCGTCTGTTGGACTGCAGCAATCAGTACGATCTAAAGCTTTTGGCTAATGCTCATATTATGAAGACATGGCGAGCCGTTTTCCTCAGCTTGTCTAGAAGGTACCGGCTTTGTAGTGGTACAAATAGCTGTAGTTGTCGCCCATCACCCCCCAGGGCCACTGCATAATACGAACAGCTAATCTGTGGAGCGGAGGCTGCTCGGTGCCGCAGATTAGGAGAGAGATAGCATCCGCTCGTGCACCAGGATTTAAATGTGAGATCGTCGGCAATTAGCGGGAAAAGGGAACAGGAGCCAACCCTCATGACCCCGAGGGAAACCGCACTGTAACATGAAAAACATTCGTGTAAACATATGCAGGCACGCTCACGCCCACACACACGTGTTCTCATAAGTATATGTTAAGACTTACAAGGGGAATTAATGTATGAATATTAAAGAGACAACGCTAAGGCAGATTCACGATGAGCTGCTGCGAAGTCGTCATCGCGTGCGCGCACACACACACACACTGTGGATGTGGAAGTGCTCCCACGCACAAACAAACGTGTTCCCGGGAAATCTTTGTGTGTGACTGGCAGCCTCCTCCCAGGAACAAAACAACAGGATGCGATCAATTAACTTTTGCCCAAATAATTCTCCTCATTGTTTTTTACGAACGTGGTCGTTTGCCTGTGGGTGTCCGAGCCTTTTGTGAGCAGAACGAGCAAGAGGGAGGGAGTGATTATTTATTTTTTTGTCCCTATGTGTGTGTGTGTACTAATTCTTCCGAGGCCTCGATGAGAGTGTAGAATCGGTGTTGAACTGTGTCCAGGGATAATTGTTGCGGAGGATGTGTGTGTGTGTGTGCCAGTGGAAGCATTTAATCACATCGCAGGGGTGAATTCAGAGGCACAATTAACACCCATATACCTCATTTTCCAGAGAAACATGTTGCCCTCGTCCTCTTGTGTTTGTGTTTACCCTCAAATTTATTTTATTTTATTTGGTCACAAAATAATCAACTTGCTTCGCCGTCATTTCCTGTTCGATATACGCTCCGAGTCCGGAGGGTCGAGCAGAAACGTCCCTGCATTCATATTCCCCAATTAATGTCCTACAATAGCTCCTATTGTTGTAGCAATCGCCGAGGTCCTGTACTCTATTAATGTAATGTGCCGTTCAGCTTGGCAGCACCTCGTCCTCGCTAAAACACAGACGCAATTAGGAGCATTTGTAAACGATAAGAGAATTAAAAAGCGAGCGTCCCTGTGCCTGACGTCTCTCTCTCTGTGTCCGCGTCTCTTTCACGTCTCTCTCCCCTAATTGTTTGGTTCATTCATGGATTTTGTCGTGTCGGGTAAAGCACAGTAAACCCCCTGTCACAGCTTTCTGATCTGTCCTTTCATCCTGGATATGTTCTCTTTCCTTTCCTTTCTTTTTTTTTTGTTGTTGTTGCTGCGCCTGTTGTCCAGTTTTATTCCCCCACTGTTTCTCTGTTGTTCTTTCTGTCCGTGTGTCGCTGCCACTTGCTTGTATGACTATTTTTTAATTGCAAAAACTTCACATGAAAATTTACTTATCTGGAACTTTTCAGAACTCCTGAAACTTGATCTTGTTTCTTTTACCACAAATGAATACATACAATAAATATAATAGATTACAGATTGACGCAGATATAGTAAATCTTCTAATATAATATGCAAATCTACTCAAAAGAAGCCAGGCTGCTGTTTCAAGGACTGAGCCTTTGTGTATGAAGCACACACTTCACCAGATGAGCTACCATGGTGCACCAGAAGGAACTTTCATAAACAAATAACTCTTACGTAAGAAGATTGAAGTTAGTATCAAAGGCGCATCGGCCAATCGATACGTTGGTACTTAAAGATACGCTGTGTGGGGTTTAGTGGCACCCGGCAGTGAAGTTGCAGATTGCAACCAAATGAATATTCTCCTATGTCTCACGTCTTTCAAACTCTGGCTGCAAAATTTCTACATTTTATTCCTACAAAGAAATACTCTTAAGGTCCAAGAATTCATGGTGCAGGAAACTCCTCATGCAGAAATGTGTCAGCTGATGTATATGTTTACAAATTCACACTGCGTCGATGAAGAAATGAATTAAATAATCAATAATCTGCCTTTTTTCTTCACCATGTCATGGGTAACATCAGTCTGATTTCATCCTCCGCACAGTTTTAGTTTTCCACATGATGACGGCTGCAGACCTCGGTGATAAGCATTTTCCACAATAAAAGCCACCCCATGTTTTGCCAGATGAAAGCTTTTAATGTGGAGGAAGTGTCCAGTTAGTCCTTTAAACTGAACGCAGCATGTTGATGGCGGACTCCGCCACTAAGAATTAAAACTACTGTACTGTGAGGTGATTACAGGAAGTAAATACATTGAATACCAACCATGAATAGCATGAAAACGTTAAAGTTAAAGTTTCCTTTAATGAAAACGAGCGAGCTATATCTATATCTATCTCAGAAGCTGTGAAGTAGGTTTCCTGGTGCAGCGTGATGGAAACGTCCCACTACTCGTCTCTTCTTACCTTCTCATTGTCCTGGTTTAGAAAATGTGACAACCCACTGTGTGTGTTCCCCTTTTCTGGAGAGAGAAACAGAAACAGAGAGAGAGAGGGAGTGAAAAATATCGAGAGTACTAAATTTACGTGTCCTATTTTCCAACCCCGTTGGTCTCAATTTACTCCGGCCATTTAGAATGTGGCCATTTTTAAACTCACCCCATAACTTTTTTTTTTCTATACCTCGCCCTCCCTCCCTGAGCTGCCTCCTCGCTTTCACTCCTTCCATCTCCTCTGCTCTGTTGCTTTACACCGCAGACAGATCGCTCCCATACACTAGATTAACGTCGGCATCGCGACGGTTATGCGTACTCAGAGAGGGACGAGCGAAATCATTGGAAATAAGACGAGATAGCGGTGATTTAAAGTCTTTTATTTGCTCCGTCTCTGTGGCTCTCCTGATGCCAGTAGAGTAGAACAGAATTCATCAATGCAGCAACAGTTAATCTGTCCGTCCATGCCGTGCTGATGTGCCCTCCTCCTCCTCCTCCTCCTCTGGTTCAGGCGCTGTCTACCTCCTTCCCTCCCCAAGCGGGAGCGTGGCCCATTTTCCTTCATTCTCACTCTGTGTCCCCCCGGTACAGGACCAACCACACCTTCCCCTCCGTCCCAGCCCTCCACTTAACATCTCCTGACTCCCTCTGGAGATGCCCTTACACCCCACCAACCCAACACCACCTCCTCCCTTTCTCCTCCTCTTACTACATTGCAACAAGCACCGGCTTCACCTTCGTCTAGCCCTCCGTTTTTTCCCCCTTCTCCTCACATCACCACCACCAAGATCTACAAGCAGCTCCTCCTCCTTTTACTTCCTTTCTCTGACATCCACCCTCCCCTCTTATCCCCTCATGGACCTTACACCAGCCCTTGCTGGGACCCTTATTAGCCTTATCTCCGCCTGCCTCCGCCCTGATTCAGAGGTGGTGGAGAGGGAATGGACCTCTATCTATTCATAGGCTGAGATGAGTCAGTGTTTTCTTATGAAGCTCTGCGTATACGCAGAAAGGAGAGGAGGGGATGTGGATGAAAAGTCCAAATTTAGGACTCCGCTTAATTACCACCGCGGACGCCCACCTCTCTAACCTTTAACACAACCGCTTACCCTCCAACTGTTTACGACAGTCCAGTTCTAGACCTCCATCTCTCATGTTCCCGGTGACGGATGGCGAGCTCGTCCTGTAAACAAACAGCCGCAGATTCGGCCCTTTGAACGCTCCGGGTGATAAAATAACCGAGCGAGACCTCGCTCCGTCTGGAGTGAGAGCGCGATTCAAAAAGGTAACACGAGTAGTATTTTAACATTCATAAATCAGTGTCACATTCATTTTCGTGTCATTAGTATAATCACTGTAAACAAACGGGACCATCGCTGACAAGCTTGGCAGCCTCAGCGCTGCGATTTTATAGTTTGTGCTACCGGGGTCAGGTTTGGCTGAATTTTATGGCACAGACCTGAAGGAGGCGGCTGTTCCAATGCAAATGGAGATGAAACACGTCTCTCCAAAAGAAGATTGTGAGAGATCGTGTGTCCTGATCGTACCTTTTTTATGTTTAAATGCAAAAAATATGTATTTGCATGTTAGATAACAACATAAATCTGATTAGAAGGCGTCATTTTAAAGGTCCAGTGTGTAAGATTTATTTCTTTTTATTGGCAGCAATGGAGTACAGTATGTTTCCGTCAGTGTATAATCATCTGAGAATAAGATTTTACAGTTATATCTACAGTGAGAGCGGGTCGTCTTCCACAGTTTTCCTTACATGTTTGGAAGAAGAGGGTGAGGAGAGTATTCAGTTGGTTGCTACCTGGGACTTCACCGCTAGGTGCCGCTAAATCCTACACACCGGACCTTTAATAACAGACTCTACTCATAAATACTCACGAGCACAGTTATAATATTTACTACTATTAAACTGGCCCCCTCTCACTGTAAGGCTCATGTGACAGTACGAGCACCAAAAATCAATGTGTCTTTTGAATCTGGCACCGAGCGGAGATACCTGTATACTCACTGAGACTTGAGATCTGTTTGTTCAGTGGCACTCGGCCCAGAGATTGCAAATCAGCAGATCCGAGGAAGCCGAGTTTGACAAAAGGGGAAGGATAACTCTGTGTGTGAGTCACCCGCTCGTCCGGTCTTATCAGCAAGTCTATTCTAGAAGCGATTTTTTTTTTTGGAAAGAAGCATTTTGTCTGGGAATATAGTGTAAATATAGGAAATAATGTGGAAGAGGATGGCACACACTGAGAAAAAAAATGACAGTTATCATGTCGATTTCTTAACAAATAGCAAAGCTGTGCAAAATATAAGACTAGTGAGGCACACAGTGGCTTCAAAGCAGTTACTGCGGCCTGTATTTATATATAGCACATATCAAATAATTGTTCACATGTAAAATAATCAAGTGAATTAACCGTGCATTGGTTATTAATTAGACAAAACTCTTCATATTTGTCTTTAATTGCAGTGTGCTGGAATTTATTCATTGCTAAAATGATAACAAAGTGTAATTATGTCATCAAAACGTGCTTCCACTCAAATTTAATGAATTAAAATGTTAAATTATGGATCATTTACCTGCGGAAACACACATTTGAATTTTATTTCGAGCACATTTCACCCTTCACTCTCCTTTTTTCACCTCAGCTCCCTTCGGTTTATCTCTCTCAGACCTCCATCCTTTCTTTTCCCTCCTCGCTGTCGTCTCTGCCCTTGCTTTGTCCACGCTCCGTCTCACCCGTGGCCTCCTGTGTCGAGCAACTGTTACGAGCCTCGTATCAATGGAAGAAAGAGAGCAAAGGGGAGGGAAAGCGGGGAAAGAAACTTGGGATAATAGAAAGGAGGGAAGAAGACGGGAACAGAGGGAGGGATAGAAGTAAAGAAGAGAGGAAGGAGGAGGAGGAGGAGGCAGGGATGTGGAAGAAGAACTGCGTGAGTGAAGACTACAATGTGCTTGCTCAATTACTCACCAATGCTGTGCCAAGCTGGCCCTCGTCAGAGCCACATGCTGTGACACACACACACACACACACACACACACACACACACAGCAGCAGCAGCCTATACATCAGCCCAATATGTTCAGATGTGTTCCTGCTGACCTACAGCATAAAAATGATTCAACCCAGACAGTCTCTGCACACTTGCAGACGATTACATAAACTCCACCGGCCCTTTCTGCGTGTTCACAGGCATCCCAAACCTTAGACCCCGTAAATATCCAGCATATTCTATGAAAACATATGAATAGAAAACGAGAGTGAATCGCTAAACGCACACTATTCCAGGTGACAAACCAATCTATTTAGGTGTCAGAGGCGGTTTCCATCCGCGCTGACCCTTGTTAGCGCACAAGGTTTTCGGCCTGAGACGGATGTCAGGTGGGAAAACAGGCCAGCGGTCCACCATCAACACCTCTGACACCATGTGTGTGTGTGTGTGTGTGTGTGTGTGTGTGTGTGTGTGCACCACCACACACAGCTGGATTGTTATCTTAAGCCGAGCACGGGAGCGGGTTACCATGTGTGTGTTTTTTGTGTCATTTGTTTTGCCCTGAGTGCATTATTTTCTGAAACAGCATTAGTCTGAACTTTTAAAGATACAAAAAAAAGAATGTGCTCAACCTGTTTTTATTTTTTATTTTAGATGAGATCATTTGAAACAGATCCAGAGAATATTATATTTGCTTTTTTTTTTTTTTTTTTTTTTTTTGAAGATCCAGCGCCTTGTGTTTATAGATTCATCGCAGTAAAAGTGTTCCTGGGGTTGAATAATAATAAAAAAAACCAAGAAACACAGAAAAGATCGTTTTGCTCAACCCCATTCTGTCTCGTTGCATCTCTCCCTCTCTCACCCTCTATTTTTTTTTTATCTCAACCTCTCCGGCGCTCTCCTTCTCCTCCCTCTCTCTCTTCCTCTCGTCTTGTGAGTTGAGGCGAGGCGAGCTCCTCTGATGAATGTAAATGTTGCCCCTCCCTTTCCTTGTTCTCCTAAATTACAGCAAACACCACCTCCTCTTTAGTTTCTCTCTCTCTCTCTCTCTGCCTTGCGTTTACCCACAAACCCCGCAGTTCGTCCTCGCACGCCGACCGGTGGGCGCTGCGCCCGGGCTCTCGGCATCCATACAAACACAGTTAGAGTTACAGTACACAGGCGTATGAGTCAGACGTGACAGATAGACAATGCCGCGAGACGAAAAATACACCTCCAAGCATGTATGATGCTTTTACTCTGTGTGGATACTTTGAGTACAGTACGAAGGCCTGAGACTGCCAACACAGCCTGAATACACTTGGCTCGTTATCTTCACCCGTGCATTAATCACCATCAGAAACAGACAGTTTTATATTTATGTATCTGAATATATACTGTACATCAGTAGTGACTTTTTCTGGATTCGACATTTTGGCAGGACAGATATTACTAATGTGATTTAATGCACTACAGCAGTTTTAGGGACAGGACATTACTGAAATGTTAAACTCTTGTTGGCACAGATCAGGCTCATAGATGCGGCAGTAAAAAAGTATTTATGCTTGTAAGACCTGTGGATTAGTTATTTTTCTCCACTAACAGAAACTACGCTGTTTGTCACCATAAACTGTCTGAGACACTTCAGGGAGCTTGACATATACATGCATGAGTTGACAACTTCCACCAACCTAGTCAATGTTGTAAAGCCAACTCGGAAAGTAAATGATGTGTTCTGCAGCGGGCAGCTTTAACAACATCGGCAATGCCGTGTTTGTCTGGTTATCTTAAAGCTGCTGAAAGAAGCTTGAGTCCCGGTGTAACACTGAATGTACTATACCCAACACTTACAGAAGAGTCACATAATAAACCAGCGTGAAGGAGAATGCAAAGGCTGTTGGAAGAATTCATGTTTTAAACCAATTCTTTGACTTCATCTGTGGTCAAATGATTTAAATCCCACTGCGAAAGTCTGTGAAATAAAGTTTGATCCAGGAAAAACATCAAACAAGGTCAACAACAGCAGCAGACATGGCAGCCAGATAATATTACTTAGTAGTCCAGCAGCAGTCAGCCCAGCTCGGCGTCTGTCTTTCAGCCTTTTTATTTCACCAAGCTCTCACCAAACACTAAAAGTCAGTCTCAGATTTACTCTCATCTGGCAGATTCTTTCTCCGTCACTCTCTCCAATCCTCTTCTTGGCGTCCTCCGTCATCCTCTTTGGTCTCCTTACCTCCTCGCCATGCTCTGCCTCTGCTGAGATTTGCAGACTCACATTGGCCACTCATTGTCAGACAAGCCGAGCCCTGTGTCCACTTGCCAGTGGTGGTCCAAAATGCCTATGATAGCACTCACCCGGTACTTTGAGCTCACATGCAATGCAGCACTGCTAAGTAAGTGAGCTAAGATTAACTAACAGCAGCTGCAGCAGTTTACTCCATCAGGAAACTCAGGAAAAAAAAGAAAACATTTCCTCCATAAAATATGATCCAGTTTCACCAAAATCAGTGAGATAGTTGGTGGTGTGTGACTTCCATTATGTCATTATGTCCATAGAGGCTGCTGAGCCTGGTTATATAGCACATTTGCCCAGCTCCTGTTCTGGCACGACACTGACTCCACTCCCTGTCAGCATTCCCTCACGCCCCGGCATGAAAACCTCCCCTGTTCATGCCAAATATGATCCAGTTTCACCAGAATCAGTGAAATAGTTGGTGCTGTGTGACTTAGTGCCGTAAAGCGTTACGTACTTCTCGTGGGTGATCGTACCCGGAGCACAAAGTTACGAACGACGAATGACGGAGACACCATTCACCTGATTACAAGTCAGTGTGACATCAGCATGATATCTGATATCTGAAAAATTAGATAATGTTGCTTTCTTTTAAAGAAAGTTCATGTTAAAAAGTTTCAGTTTCACAGTGTTCGTTGTCAGATTTCAAAAACACTGTAACATCTATAAAGAGCTCCATTTCTCTGCGAGGTCATAAAGGTTCATCATCACCATAATTATCTTGCCACTGGACATTTTATTATCCGTCATCCCATTATCTTTAACACCATTACCACGTTCACTATCATCAGTCATCGCTATCATCATCGTTACTATCATCAATACAACAGCCCCCGCTGGGCTTGGAGTTATTGGCATTCGTTTCCCGTATTTGTTCTGTCACATCAGTACTGCGTCAGGCACTTGTTTGGTAGACTGGAAGCTCTGGCTGGTCTGTTCTCCTCGCCAAAGACTGATTTGCATTAGCAAATTCAAACAGGCTTAATAGACTTTTATTGGCATGAGGTGGCTGGGCGCTGAGGGGGGCTTTTAAACAATGCAATATGCTAATAAACAGAACGCCGTGTACTAGAACAACAACAACAACACCCCCGATCCCATGCACACGCAAACACCGTTTCATAAGCCTGCTTTAAAAAAAAAAGGCAAATCTTTTTACATATTAGACATAAAGGAACAGGGAAGATGGCCATTAAACATGTTTAAAATGTATGACACTGTCAACGTCGACGCAGCTGATACTGTCGCCGCAACTTTGTATAGTTCCTCCAACTTATGCCAAGGTTATTTTGAGAGATAAGAACGTGGAAGCAACAGACCGGACCTGTGTTGTATTCTCCCCTTGTTCTGGATAAGGGCCACTTGATAGTAGCACCTACCTGCAGTGCTACAGTGCTGTGCATCATCTTCGATCAAGCAGATTCTACAACACGCCGTCGCTAATCTTTTATCTTTTTTTTTTTTTTTTTTAAGTGATGCCGGCAGCGAAGATAAGTGTCCAGAAAAAGAAAACTAAATTTGTATCCCGCCCAACGATTAAATCTCGTGCTGTGTTCGGTGTGATTTATGTGACCACACGAAACAAAGTACTGAATATATCCTGTGTAGCATGGACTAAAGAAACTTCCAGCTCCAGATTAGCAAGATACACAGAAAGTAAATGAAGGGATGGGTCATATTTTGCCCTCAGAATAGTTTCGGTTGTCCTTGTATCGCTGCGGTCCAGCTCCAGAGTTGTGTGCGGTGAATTCCTAAGAAGCTTCTACTGTAGAAGACCGTGATGTGGTGGACATCTATGTTGCTCTAGAGACAGTCGGAAGCGTCTGATTTCATGAAAGCGCTCGTGTGTGAGGGTCATTATCTTCTTTAAATTCGGCAGCGCCATGAAAGAACGCGTTCTCACCTTGGGGTCATACAGCTATACACCTCGGCTGTTATGTGTCCATGCAGAGCAATCGTTTGACCAAATGACTCCCTGAAGAGTGGCTGCCTGCACATAAAAGATCCACCGCCAAGTTCCACAGCTGATCGTAAACCCCGAGCCTTGTTTTCGGGAATCGAGGTGCAAATGCAGAGCTCGGTATCGGACTGTACTGTAAAGAATTACGTCGATTGGGCATCGAAAAACCAACTTTCAGTGCCAGTGAAGGAAGTTTTGTAAGACAGAAAAAGAGGAGACAACAGACTTTCATTCAGGAGTTCATCCCTTTACTGTTGTCATGCTATATTATAATGTTGAAAGGGTGTTTCAAGAGCTTGGACAGCTTCCTCTGCTGTTATGGAGCTATTTTTGTCAGTCCACCTCCAATAGAATAAGCTATAGAGGAACAGCAGTTAAAAATAGCTCACTTCTACATGTATGAAAACCAGTTAAGTCTAAATATCAATCCACCATGTCTGCCAACGTGTTGGCCACAGGCGGGGTGGCGTTCTGTTTTTTGTCCATCAGTTAGCCTCCGTTTAAGCGAACGTCTCACGGCCTGAGTTTGTTAATTTGTCAAACGTTGCGTCGAGTCTAACACTGGTGTCATCTCCGAGGCTTTTTTAAAAAAACGTCATTAGTTAAATCATGTTGCATTGAATCTTTTTTGACTGTCAGACGTGTTTTTTAAGCTCGTGCGGGTAATCAGAATTCACCTTTCACTGATTGCCCTTCAGGTTGATGAGATTCTCTGATGTAGTCATACATCGCCGCCTCGCTTTTCGAAAAGCACAATCATTATTTGGGCATCTACTTGCATGTTTTTAGCAAAAGTTAGACAGAGAAGAGAAAGTTGTGGCAGCATTTGATCCAAGGTCGGTTGGGGGGACACACACAAAGGCTTCAGGGGTGGCCGACTTAACCACTCAGCTATCTCTGGGCACAAGCATCGCTTTTCTCTGTGTTGCACCCTGCAGGAGTTTCTGTTATCAAGGAGACCGTTCACCCGTATCTGTTTTAGCTCTAAACCATTTCCAAAATAATTTCTCTCGCACGTCTTCTCGCTGACTTAAACGGAGGCTTCAACACAATCGTTGGCGCCGATGATGGATGGAGACACACACACACACACACACAATGCACGCTGCACATAAACCTACCTCTGCATATGCACAGTGCTTCTTGCACCTGAGCCATATGCTGGTTTGCAGCTCTGCACTTCTGTGTGTGAATAACAGTCTGTTCCTGTGTGGAGAGTAACAATGTCTCCTGTTCCCCCCCAGAGCAGTGCTGAAGGGTTGGGAATGTGCTGCTTCCTCCTATCCTGGTATATCAGGATTCTCAGTATCAGAGGCCTGATGACATTAAATCCTCTAGCAGATAACCTCATAGTGTCAGCCACGTGAGTCACGGGGTGTTCGAGCCATAACGTTTAAGCACATCCTCACAAGTATGTCTCCATCAGAAGGTTCAGTGTGTGATTAAATGTTTAAAAGACGTTTTCCAGCCTCATTCTGGCGTTAAACCATTTGAAACATTTGTTTGCTTGATCTCTTTTGGCAATAAGAAGCAAAAATGTTATCGTTGAGATGAAATTTCACTGACATGCAGCAGGGTTATGAACAAGCTCTCGTTTGGCTATTTGGCCCTGCAGTGGAAAAACTAGGTTATTGTCTCTGATGCCCTGGAGCAAAAGCAGAGAGCGAGCAGCATGCCTGCTGCCTATAGTAATATCAACATGCTGTCTAGTATCAGAGCTTAGAGAGTGTAATCGTGCACGCTGCACATTTTAGCAGCTCTTATTACAGCGTTACACCAGCCAGGTTCTTTAATTCAGATGAGCCGAGTTATGAATTAACGATTTGTAGTAGGAACTTTTGCATCTCTTTGTCTTGCCACACCTTGGGCGTCACTGAGCGGCTGTAGAGAGTCCATTCCTTTCTCTGTGAAACATGAATATTGTTTGATTGTTGGTTATCTCTGCAGTCTTGTTGTTGCCGCTCTGACCTTCACGATCCTCGCCGTTGTCTGCGTTATGCACAAATCTCTTCCTCTTGTGGACGTTTGCTCCTTTCCGAGCTGACATCTTTAACTGTAAATGCACGTATGCACAAAGCTCGTATCAAAGCAGAAACATGTCGTATCCAACAAGTGCACCGGTTGCGGGAGGGCATCAGCAGTAATGCGGACGCAGCTCCTCCTCGGAGCCTTCTGTGCCCCGCGGGCGTGATGATGGCGCCCCGAGTGTGGAATGGTTTGACACTCGTATTATATAGGAGGATTAAACGCAGGTGTGAGACAGATTAGAATATGTCTGTGTTAGTTTGAGTTCCTGTGTGGGCAGCGGGGAAGTGGCAGCAGGATGTGTGTTGAGTTGTGAGTTGAATGAGGGTGGGGGGGGCTGTAGAGCACTGTGTGGGTGGATGCATTTGTGTGTGTGTGTGTGTGTGTGTGTGTGTTTGTGAGTGAAGCAGGACGTATTAATGCATGTAGGTGAATTTTATGTTTGTGTGTGTGTGTGTGTGTGTGTGTGTGTGTGCGCTATACCAGCGGTGAGTGGCATTCTCTTTTTGTTCCTCACTAATGGCATCCTTAGCAGGGCTGTTACGATGGAAACCACGTTGCCACGGAAACGCAGCCTGTCTCTGTGAATTAGAAGTATTTCACTCCCTCTCTCTCTCTCTCTCTCTCTCTCTCTCTCTCTGTCTCTTTCTCTCTCTCCATCCCTCACCCTCTCTGTCCTCTTTCCCTTTCCTCCATTCCTCTCCCTTCTCTGTCGCTTCATCTCTGTTTCTCTTCTCCACCTGTCCCCCCAGCCCCCCCCCAAAAAAACCTGACAGGGCAGCAGCTGACGCCTGAGGAGAGGTGTGCATGTACATGAAAGAGCGAGGGGCAGACTGACAAGGGAGAGAGAGAGAGAAAGGGAGAGTGGAAAGGAGGAGGAGTGGGGGGAGTGGATTTTTTTTTTTTGTGCGGTTAAAAAAACTCTGAGCATGGAGGAAAGGTGGGTGGAGGGACAAATGGAGGGATGTGACGGAGGGTTTGGGGATAGGAAAGAGGGCAATGTTCAAGTAAAATAGGCCAAAAGTAATTGGACATGAACATCCCAAAATCCTGAGCTCCCAGAGATAAAACCTGCCTCAGGTGTTTCATCACATCAATGATGTATGTGATCAAATTAAAAATATAATCTGTTCACATGTCAATATAAAGAATATTCATCTTGCTCTCCCGTCAGAAATATCATGAGACGCGCTTCTCACAATTCCTGCCGTTTGCGTTGCCAGGCAACAGCGAGCTAAACAGGAAGAGGCGCTCGCAAAGGTGTTCGGGTTTAAAAATCCTGACAAACAGGGAGTGAGAGAAACGTTACTGATTGCTCTAAAATCATGAACCCACTTAACCTATAAGAATATAACGCTGCTCTCTGCAACACCATGATATTAAATCAGCATCTTTAACAGCTGCAGAGCCTCGTAACGTTAAAAGCACAGCGTGCGGGGGGGGGGGGGGGGGGGGGGGGGGGGGGGCACTGTCGTGATATAACAGGACAAACTGTTCAGACAAAGTTGGAAGCACACGAGCGTCTAGAATATGCTGCATGTTGTAAAAATTAAAGGTGCCCTGTGAAGTTTTCTCGTAAACAAACCAAAGGTGACGTCTGCACTCTGCAGCCTCAAAGTCTTTGCGTTTGCATTTCATTAACAGCCATGTCGCTCGCACGCCTTTGTCGGAGCGTCGCTATTGTAAGAGCCGCATGCTGCAGGCTGAACGGTTGCTATGAGGTGGATCATCAGAATCACCAAGAATCAGGATCTGCATTTGTTCCTATGAGGCAGTTAAGGGGCACACGGGTCGACAGGATCTGGATTTAACCAATAAAAACAGCCGAATGAAAACTAATGCGAGCATGAATAATGATCTGATGCTACGTTTACATTCAGTTTATGACTTTTAAACACGCTACGTCGACAGGTAACCTGGAACTATGTACGTCATCATTCAGGAGAAATAACGCAGGAGATACAAGGAAATATATAGTTTTGAGAATGTTCAATTCACAGTTAATCATATCGACACAGCTGCACTCTGCTGTGGAACAATGTGAAGCTGGCGGCAGGGATGTACATGGTGTCGCCTACACGCTCGTGCATCCTCATGCGTGTGCGCGACACAAACAAAACTGGGACTCGGGCATGAAAACATTGCTGCATATATATCGCTGCTAACTCCACAGGGTGGCTTTAAGGTTTCCCTTATTGAGGAACACAGACACAAACCAGTCCCATATATAGTGTATAATGTCATGCTCAAGTTAACAGAAGACAGACATTTAGAGAGCAAGGATAAAATATTCAGACGAAAAAAGGGTCGATTAGAACAGAGAGAATGAAAGGAGGCACAGAGTCCTGTTCCACATATGGAGGGAATATAAAATAGGGTGAGAAAACAGTGGGAAAGAGATGGAGGGGAGAAACTGAGAGCGCAAGAGAGATTGATTATGTTCTCCTAAGTGCTTTCGGCATTATTGGAACTGTACTGTCCTCCCCAAACCAGGCAATTTGAATTAACATTGCAGGGAGAGTGATTTAGAGGAGGGGGGTGGGTGGAGGGGGAGGACGGAGAAGCATGACGAGCGAGAGATAGCGGGAAAGAGCGAGAAAGAAGGAAATGGAAGGAGGGCGAGGGGGGCGACGGGGGCGAGTTGGCAGGGAGACAGAGATGGGAGAGTGAGGGTCTGGAGGGAGGACGGAGAGATAGATAGAATAACTGGGTTCAAAAGTAGGACAGAGAGAGAGATGGCAAGAGACAAAGGGGAAAAAAGCAACAGAGAGAGAGAGAGAGAGAAAGAGCATTCAGGGTTGAGAAGACTCGCAAGATGAGCCAAATTGAAAAAATCAACACGCTAAACTCTACTTTATAAATTCCAGCTGGGCGCTGTGCATAATAATCCATTTGGAGGATAATAACTTTGGAAATTCCACTTTAAATATTCATTCTAAACGCTGAATCGTCCGAACAAAAATCCATTTGGGGGAAATAATAATAATCCAATCAGGAAACAGGAGGAACAGAGGCGTCTCCTGAAAGAGGAACGGACAGATGGGTTTGGATAAAGTTCAGATAAAAAGAAGGAGGAGGAGGAGGAGGAGGAGGAGGGTGAACAGTGTCAGGTTTATCACCAGCGGAGACGGAGGGGAAGGACAGTTAAGGACACGCGAGTTAAGAAGGTTGAGCGTGGGAAAAGAGGAACAGGAATGAAAACATTTTAAAAAATATGACTGATGGGAGGAAGGGAGACGGATGTGAAGCGAGAAAGCTGGAGGAACAAAATGTGGCATCTCCATCCCCTCCTCACCTCCTCCCCTCCTCCTTTTTATACCTGCCTCCTGATTGAAGAGGAGTGACCCCTGCCCTATTGACCGCGCAGGCCAGACAAATAAAGCAAACATGAAGTCGCTTTATTTTTTACGGGAGCGCATTACTCTGGAAACGTAATGCCAATGATGGAGCACCTGCCTCTTTAGTCTAATGAGAATCCTGCTCAGGTGATCATTTAATAGAGGCAGAGGTGGAGGCGGGACGCTTTGCATCAGGCCGGGGGTTTTTCAGGTTATGTCGGATTATAGATTTTTACGTGGGCACGAGAATTTCCATTCATTTCTCTATAATCCCCGTTTTCCTGACTCTAATTTTGTGCTCCAAACTTGCCGTGTTGGAAAGAGATCCCAACAAATACAAAGTCCTGCATTCATGCAGAAAACACACAGAAGTATTAAAAAGCTTTAAAAACGAGAAGTCAAAGTATTTGTGCAGTAAAGTGGCTCCAGCGAGAGTGACGTGTTCGTATAGGCTGATGTGACATTATTAGATTGTTAATACTGATGCAATGTGTAAGCAACATTTTACTGTTGTGGCTGCTCGTGGTGGAGCTGGAATGTTTTTATATGCTGGTTCTGAACCTCAGGGTTGGGCCCCTGCAAAAGGACACAGGTCGTGTGATGATTAATGAGAAATCTAATTTCTTGTTGTTTGAATAAATCAAACCATGAGATGTCTAGAGGGGAAATGTCACTTAGGTTGGTGACATACACTGACAGTATAAAGAATGGATCATCACCTGGTTGCTCAAACAAGCCACCTGTAACAGCACCTACCTGTCAATCAAAGCGTCCACGCTCTTAATCCTGCATAACTTTAAGCCTTAATATAATGTGAACAGGTGAGTTGTATATAAATTCACCCTCAGTACAGTTGTCATGAACGGGGAAATTAGCTACAGAGACCAAAACTGTTTTTTGTACCAGGCTGTAAACATGTTTATTTCTGCTGTGAAGTTGGACATTTGAACATGGGGACTTATGGAGACTGACTCACTTCTGGAGCCAGCATCAAGTGGACGTTTGAGGAACTGCAGTTTTTGGCACAGAGGTTGCTGCTTACAAGGTTGGAAACTGAACAAATGTTGAAGAAAACAGCAACATAAGACATCATAAGATGATATAATGCAACCCTTCTATCCTCGATACACTGTGTATGTCCGTCTAGTTTCAGCCTGGTACAGGTTGTGTTCTGCTGGGTTCTGCTCCTGCAGTTTGGACACATGTTTTGGCCTCTTTGAAGCTCTGCGAGTTGTCTCATGTTGCTTTGAAATCTCATATCAAAGCGCTCATTTCCACCGAACCTCTTTCAAAGCCGTCACATACTGCTTTAATTGGCATTCGGTGTAATATGACACAGCCTCGTGGCGGCGTTTGCAAAGTGTGATTTATTTCAGTCTTGTCGCAGTTTGAGAAAAATCAAAAAGTTGACCTCTGCACAGCTGATTCTGCATTTACTAGGCAAATGTAATTCGTAATATGATTCTGTATTAACAGCATGCATTTAGTATGTGTATGCCCTTCTAATTAAGGTATTAATTAACTTATTTAATGATGCTATTAGCACACTGGGGCAGTAGCAGGGAAGTGTTTAGCGTGTCTTTGTGCAGTTTGTGTGTATGTTATCGCTGTTATGTCACCTCATTTGCTGGACTCGGGCCCGGCTTACCTGCGCAGTAAATTCTCTTACTCCGCTCGCCTTCAGCTGGTGATTGTGCAATATATTACGCTTTCAGAGTTCATACCCTGAACGTACTCTCCGAGGCGAGGTAACTCATCACGGTAACTCACTATAATGCAAAGCACGCCGCAGCCCTGTGCCTCCATTACCCGCTGTGGGATTTGTCTATTTTTTTTCTCTTCTCTTGTTATTAAATGCGCCGCATGGGTTCACAGTTCACATGCGTCTTACCTGCATTTCAGTTTTATGTGTTATTCCTGTAGTTTTTACGCGTTAGGTGAGAAACAGGGTGCGACGTAGCTCCACAGTTTTAATCTCGGTCTTTGTTTTATCATAAATAATGTGCTCTCTGTGTCTGAGAGCTTTATCCTTTGTTATAAAACAAACCCAGTGGTTAAGTTGCTAATGTATGTGTGTGTGTGATTTCTTTGCACTGCAGTTGTTCCTGGAAGATATTTTTAGCGTCTTTTTTTTTTAAATTAATAGGTTTTAATTAGGAATTCTTTGGATGGAGAACGGAGACACAGAGTAGAGACGTGATGGAGCAAACAGACATGCGAGAACAGCAGGAGCGTAATCCTAACAAGGAGAGGAGGGAGGTAACAATACACACTTTGTACAGATGCAGAAAAACAAACATTTGAAGTTCTATTTTCGTCCTCCCCGCTCTCTCATCACTCTCTGACACGAACGCTGGATGATACCGCGGAGCCTGGGCGTCCAATAAACGCGTGACGTTACGTGCAACTGCACACTGTGTGTACATACATGTAAGTGTGTGTGTGTGTGTGTGTGTGTGTGTGTCACCAGCTCAGTCTCCAGATGCAGAATTCAACTCCTGTTCGGTGACACAGCAGGCAGGAGCGGCAAGGAGAGAGCGGATGTGACTGCCAAGAGCTGGCTTTAGTGCCACAGCTGGTGTGTGTGCATATGTGTGTGAATGTACACAGGTGCATCCTATGTGCATGTATGCCGTGTGTGCGAGTTGCGGCACAGAAAGCCGTACATGCGCATTCATCCATGTGTGTGTGTGTGTGCATGCGCAACAGAGGCACAGCGAGGGAGAGGAAGAATAGCTCGCACCTCCACAGTGTGTACTCTGTGGCTGCTGTTGAATCCAACTGTCAGGCAGAAGAGGAGAGGAGGAGACAGGGAGGGGGATGGGGAGCAGGCTGACTAGGTGTGAAATCATAAGCAGTGCTTATGGATGTAGAAAAGCTTACATCAGAGGTGTTTGTGCGTATGAGATCACAGCCGAGGGGGTTAATCAGACGGTAAAGGGTTTATGGAAGCAGCTGTGCATCAGAAAAGGTGCTCGGGTTGATCATTTCTAACCATCATCATCATCATCGTCATCATCAGAACCTTTGACTCAATGCCCAGAACCTTTTGCTTTAATATTCTCATCCCCGGTGCTTTTGGTACACCACATTTCAATGAAATCCAAATATTTCTCAGCTGTGGACTCTGTGTGGTCAGGCTGAATATTTTTTTTACACATGTCAAGGGATTGAGAACACAGAGAGTGCAATTTCATTCCATCATTTAGTTCATAATTTCAGAAAGAAATGTGACGTTTTGAGCTCCAGGCTCAAGTTTCCAGCTACAAAACTCGTCCACGGTTACATAAACAGTGATGGACTCCACATTTAGACCATTAGACCAAGCATTAATACCACGAAGTATAAAGAGTTTCAGTTCCCACAGTCTTCTCTAATTCCTTAAGTTAGTTCATAGGAAGGTTCCTGGAAGGATCTAAAGAACTGGCTACTAATTATATAGAACAGACACAGTGTTTAAATCATTGCAGTTATTTTCCAGCGAAACCTGAAGCGTTTTATTTGTGTTTGAAGACTTCATTCCTGACAGATGTCGAGACGATAGTAAAATGAGAGACGCTGAACTCAAAGTGAGGATGTTGCAGTTCGTGTTCGGCATCTTAACCCCTGACTGTCCAACACAGTAAAGAAATCATGTTGGGTTCTTCAGGAAACCTTTTATAAACTAGTAACTGAACTATCTGTCTCAGGACGTCGTTTCTGTTTTGTAACACTGTATAATGCAGTTCCATTCTTGAATCTTTCAAAGAAATCATTTGGAAATTGCAGATTTACTTAAATAATAAATGTAGTGGAGTGAAAATTGCATTAAGTCCGTGGAATAAAGGCATAGAGACGCATAAAATGGAAGCACCTGAGTAAAGAGTCTGAGTTCTCCATCTCTAGAAATTGTCTGATTCTCAGCAGTTTTTCTGTCCTGTGTCCTGCTTCTCTCTCCTTTGTCCGTTCACCCTCGGCTCAGAAGTTCAGAGGTGAACTTTGCTGGCGTGACAGACGGATGTTCTCTGCAAAGCCGGTCCATTGTTGGATCAGCATTGTGTACCAGCACAGAGGCGGCTCTCTTTGTGTTTCCAAGCCTCATGTTCGCGTCCTATAGTGCCTCCACAGGCACGACGTGCTTATGTGGCTACTGTATCCACTTACTATTGACACGGCACGCGACAGCAGCGCACTGAACCTCGTCTCTCTCTGTTCTCCTTATTACCTCGGCCTGCTCCTTCCTTTCATTTCATCTGGTTCTTTGTAAATGCCGTGTCCAGCCGCGTGAAATCTGTTAATCGATCGTGACACTGATTGTGGGCCGCTGTTGTAGAGCTACTGTGGCGACAGAGAGAGAGAGAGAGAGAGAGAGAGAGAGAGAGAGGGAGGATTGGTGCGAGGTAAAGTGCACGTGAGTCAGAGGGTGTGCACGTGCAAAAGAGAGGGTGAGAGGACGGGTGAAACAGAAGAGGAGGAAGAGATGAAAGAGAGAGGTGGAGCACGTGGATGAGAGACAGGAAGATAATAATGGATGGGTGTGTGTGTGTGTGTGTGTGTGTGTGTGTGTGTGTGTGCGTGTGTGTGTGTGTGTGCAGGGGTGGCAGGGTGAATGAAATATCCCTAATTGCCCGGTTGCTGAAGGTTGCCGGTTGCCGGGTTTAACGGCTTGATGACTCTAATGGGCCATTGTGTGCCATTTAGATATTGTTGTGGTTAAAAAGGTTTGGCAGCCACAGAGGACGCCTGTCACGGCAGCACGCAGAGGGAGAGGGAGGACGAGCCACATGTGTGTGTGTGTAAGAAAGAAGAAGACAGTGTAGTTCTCTTTAATGTGAAGATATTTTAGCCTTTATACAGTATCCACAGGTGTATGCATAATGGTTTATTACCGACAAACACGAAGCAAATGTTCATACACGAGTACATACTTTCCTTTAATCTGGCTTATTACACTGGTATAAACCCAAAACGAGCAGATGTTGCTGCAGTAAACAGATCAAAATGATGCTGAGGTAACTACATCGTGATGGTGATTCATGAAACGTCTGAATTCTTACTTTGTGTGTCTGTTTGCAAGAGTTCAGGGCTAAAATAGTGAAGTAGAACCGAAGCCCATATCTCCAGTCTTTCTTACTTTCCTCCAAACAATCTCCTCCTTTGTCCGATCTCTGCATCAGTATGAAAAGTATTCTAGAGAAGTGGAGGTCGCTGCACACGGTTTGATAAACCAGATCTTCTTGCTGGTAAGCGGCTCTGGATCAGAACAGAATCCGGGTTTCGAGAAACTCCCGCTCTGCCACCGGATCAATCAGCAGCTGCCTGCGACGTCATTTGTGTCTCCCAATTTGCCCGAGTTACGTCGCCTGTCATGCTGGAATTTTGCATCTCGTGGCGTCTTTGCATTGACTGTATATGTGATCTACTCATGCGGGAAATTGTGCTCGACCACACAAACATGTTGACGGAGTGCAGCACATCAGCAAACAGCCACAACAAAAAGCTCAAAAACACTCATGATAATGGGAAAAATAAAGTGTGCAGCCAAACAAATACACGTTGTTGTTCGGCAAGAAATACTGAAACCATGATGTAAATTTTATGGTTGAAACAATAAGTGTAGTTCTCCACAGAGCAGCAGCATTACTGTGACTGCTTCACAATAAAAGACGCCCCCCTTGTTTCGTTGGAACGTTTTTAATGTGAAGCAGCAGCAGTGGGAAGAAGAAACTTCAGGAGAGTGAACAGCAAACAACGACGATGATATCGACAGATAAAATACAGAACATTACCGATGGATCGCATGCTGCAAGGACATTTGAATCCTTTGCAATGCAAACTATTAAAGATAGAGGTTTTTATTTTAATTACAGTCAATAAAACTCATTTCTATTTGAAAAAAACAGAACAGACTGAGGTGGAAGTGTGTGAATCCAGGATTATGAATGAGACCGTCTGAAGTATTCATAAGACCAGCGGCAAGTCTTGTCTCCATCTGTCCTCGAGCTAAACAACCTCTCACATTTCTGGTACATGCATCTCTGGATCTCTGCTCCCTTATCTTTTTTAAAGCTTCACTGACTCCACTTTCTCTTAACGAGGACACAGGTAACCACCACGGTGACATAATGAGGGAGTGTCTCTACGCATTAGCATCTTAAGAGACGGTGAAATAAGGGGGAGGAGAGGAGGATTTTAAAGTGGCTGTGCGGAGCTTTACGCAGCAAAAAACGGGGTTATAGTTAGTCAGGAGGGAGGGAAGACTGGAAGGAGGAGAGCGGCACACAGATTGGCTTATTGTCTTAGCCCGTCTTCTAACACGTTCTGTTGTGGAGACGCCACTGTCACGCCAATAAAGCAGATTTGAATTTGAATTTTCATCACCGTGAATGAACGGAGGAGCCTTTACGAGTGAAGGATGGGCGAGCAGAGACGGGGTGGTCCGCGTGATTCACATAAAACCTCTCACGGTTTGTTCTCCTAAGCACGAGGGCCTCTTACTGATTTCTCTCCCCCCTCTCATCATTTTAGCGATTCAGAGCATTTGTTACATCTGTCATCGAGCCGCTGTGCCGTCGACCTTTGCACCCCCCCTCTCGTCTTCCAGAGGTGTCGCTTTTATACACTGCGGCTGTTAACTCGTGGACGAGAGCGCCGGCTAAATGCCTGAAATGTAAATGTAGGAAATGCAGAGGATGGTGGAGGACGAGTGGTGGAGATGAAAACAGAGGGTGGTGTCTGCTTTGGGGAGGGATGGAGGAGGAGGAGGGAGATCGAGAGGGTGGTCCGGCCGCTGACAGTGACTGAGAGCGAGCCTTTATCGTGTTGCCAGGAAAAGAACACAGAAGCACATATCAACTGTACTCTCACTCCATTTCCCTCTGCTCCCCACCTTCCTCTCCTCCTCCTCCTCCTCCTCCTCCTCATCCCTCTCTCTCTCTCTCTCGTTCCCTGCGTGTTCTCCTCCTTTCCGTAAGACGGTAAATGTTTACCACGGCGCTCGGTTTGTTGCCGCAACGTGTTTCACATCAACTGTAGGTGA
The DNA here is from genome assembly GCF_000972845.2 of Larimichthys crocea. Taxonomy (NCBI): domain Eukaryota; kingdom Metazoa; phylum Chordata; class Actinopteri; family Sciaenidae; genus Larimichthys; species Larimichthys crocea. Next base: position 27,107,923 of record NC_040022.1, on the reverse strand, counting down.
GGTGAGGTAACGACGATAGTGTGTGTGTGTGTGTGTGTGGATTCAGTTTTTATAGTGTGAAGTGGCGAGAAACAGCCCCAGCGTGATGATGGCTCTGGGCCTACAACTGACAGCGCAGCCCAGGTGCACCCTGGGATGCATGAAAGATGGAGAGAGGGAAGGAAGGAAGACACGTCGGAGGGAAGGAAGGAGAATGAGGAAGGATTTAGTCGAGAAAAGAGGGAAGGAAAAAGTTCCAGAGGTTGTCAAAGAATGGGATAATAGGGGGAGGAGAGGGAAGGCTGAGAGTTGAGGGCGAGTCGGAGCAGGAGATTGAAATCAGCAGATGTGACAGGAGGGGAAGAGATAGCAGAGGACAGACGGAGAGAGTGGACGGGGAATAAATGGATTAATAACGTCCCTTATCTGGACCGTACTGTCCCCTCCCTCCCTCGCGCTCCACCCGCCGTCACCTTTCCCCTACTCCCCTTCCGCTCGGAGCAAAGGGACAGGAAGAAAGATGTCTGACTACAGAAGCGTGCTCGCCTCCCTGACTCCCTAAACCACTTTACAGACGCCTCGGGGACACTCTGCGGTCCTCTTGAACCTCAGCGCTTTTCACCGTCCACACTTTTCCGCTCCTAACCCAGAAACTCTCCCTCTTTGACTCAGGAAACATTTCATATTTTTTTTCCTTTAGTTGGAAACAAACTTCAAAGCAGCAAAAACTCCAAAATCCAAAACAATATTATGACAGTCTGTCTTATCGGGAAGCTTTGGAGCTTGACATGAATCTTTACAAGAGGAAAGAATCTCTTAAATCGTTGGATGGACGGCTTGATGTTAACTACACCTGTTGCTTCATTTTAATCATGACGAGTCCCGTTACCCTCTGGTCGTTTACTCTAAGCAGCAGCTGAATTTTCTGACCTTCTGTGTTTTAATACGAGCGGAGATGAAGTCGTTGATCATTTGCTAAGCCCCGCTAACCTTTGTTACTCTTGCTACGCCTGTCAAGCTTTCGGTTCTCACGCTGCAGCTTACAACGATACACTGACATGATTGATTTTTAGTCTTTTATGACTATTGATTTAGTCGACTGAAATCACCTTTTCCTGGAAGGTTTCATGAGCTGTACCTAGCTAGTTAATTACGATTACATTAGTTAATAGAAAAGGTTTTAATGTTGCCTGCTGACTCAGACAATAATGGTTGTAAATATGACCTTATATACTAGATTAGAGATTAGATATATACTTTATTTTTCCCACCACGGGGAAATTCACTTGTAACAGCAGCAAGATAGAACAACAAAAGTAGAAGACACACAATAAACAGACAGAAATGAAACCGACAGAAGTTTCTATAACTACACAATAACCACGAAAAAAAACCTTCACTTAACCTTCACACACTTAATGCCTAAAAGCTGAAACCATTAAGAGACTGTAGTTTAAGTATGATAAGGAAAAGTGTAAAGTGAGATGACGAGACGTTAGATTTATGTGTTTGATGAATGGAACTTTAGGGATAACGTGTTTAGCTGCTGTTAATCCTCTGTGGCTGTGAAGTGAGGTGCCAAAAACTGCAGTTCCTCCGTCCACTTGAGGCTGAGTCAGTCTCCATAAGTCCCATGTCAAAGTCCAACTTCACAGCAGAAATAAACTGTTTACAGCCTGGTACAAAAAACAGTTTTGGTCTCTGTAGCTAATTTCCCCGTTTATGACAACTGTACTGAGGGTGAATTTATATACAACTCACCTGTTCACATTATTAAGCTTAAGTTATGACGGATTGAGCGTGGACGCTTTGATTGACAGGTGGGTGCTGTGTTACAGGTTGCTTGTTTCTATCATGCAACCTGCCTCATGTCTTCCACACTGACACTTCCCATCCTCTCTGTACCCTGTG